>NW_024098146.1:0-29910 GCF_016545835.1 Crotalus tigris | reverse complement strand
GGCCAGTTTGGTCTCTCCAGTAGTTAGTAAGCCTTCCTGATATCTAATTTCAGTGCATCTTCATCATTGTTCTTCAGATATTCTTCCAAAGCCATTTTTTCTTCTTCAACCATCTGATGTACTTGTAGCATTCCACGCCCACCTATTTGCCTTGGTAGATTAAGTCTATCAATGTCACTGCGTGGATGAAGGGCATGATTCATTGTCATTATTTTTCTGGTCTGCCTATCCATTGCTTTTAGTTCTGCTTGAGTCCAGTCCACTATTCCAGCTGTGTACCTAATGACTGGGATTGCCCAGGTGTTGATTGCCTTTATGGTATTTCCTCCATTGAGTTTTGACTTTAAGATCTTCTTCACTCTCTTGATGTATTCACCTCTAATCTTTTTCTTGACTTCAGTGTGCTTGATGTTGTCAGCTTGAAGGATACCCAAGTATTTGTAGTACTCTTCCTCATTCAGACTCTTAATGTTATTTTCGTGGGGCATCTTGATTCCTTCATTTTTCACTATTTTTCCTTGTTTGATAGTAAGTGTGGCACATTTGTCCAAGCCAAACTCCATTACAATATCTTGGCTATATATACGGACAGTGTTGAGCAGCGATTCTATTTCAGTTGATGTTTTTCCATACAGCTTCAGATCATCCATATAAAGGAGGTGGGATAGTCTGGCAGATGTTTTTGATGTTTGATAGCCATGTCCTGAGTTATTCAGTATTGTTGACAGAGGAAACAGTGCAATAACAAATAGTAATGGTGATAATGAATCTCCTTGAAATATTCCTCTCTTATATTAACCTCTCCCAGCTTTTCACCATTGATCTGCAACTGTGTCTTCCATTGTGCCATCGATTTTTGCACAAATTTTCTGATGTTTCTACTTACTCCTGTTATTTCTAGGCACTTGATTATCCAGTCATGTGGCAGAGAGTCAAATGCCTTTTTGTAGTCAATCCATGCCACATTCAGGTTGGTCTTCCTTTTCTTGCAGTTTTCCAAGATCATTTTGTCTATTAGGAGTTGATCTTTTGTTTCTCTGCTATTGGGGCGGTTTCCTTTCTGCTCAGGTGGAAAGAGATTGTTTTCAACTAGATGCTGTTGTACTGCATCCGCTACCACACCAGTTAGTAATTTGAAAGTTGTTGGTAAGCAGGTAATTGGCCTGTAGTTACCTGGTGTTTTTTGCCCTTTTTGCTGGGTTTTCATTATATGTAGTTTTCACCCAGTTGTTAGCCACTTTTCAATTTTCTCCTCCTTGTAGTATATTTGTTGAACTGTTTGGCAATGAATGGTGTAATAACAGTTAGATGTTTTCACCCAAACCCATGCATTCATCTTCACCTCGTGCTGACCGATTTTTGATTTTCTTTTGCTCTTTTTTCTAACCATTTTTGTTGTTATTACTATTCTTTCATTTCAACTTCGGTGTTTTATATTTGGTGCATCTACCTCTTTATATCCGGCCCGCATCCTTGTTGTGATTTCTTTTGGTTTTATCACATATCTGCTTCCAGACTGACTGTTTCTTCCTTTCAGGACTGACTGATTCCTTGCAGTTTTCCTCCATTGATGGAATTGTGTAGAATGTTTCTGATTGGATTTGAAATTTGATGTTCGCCTATAGTTTGCAAGTCGAGCTTCATATGTACTGATTTTCCTGGCTATAGCTGTTATTTGTTGCTTTATTATTTCTAGTGCTTCTTTGATCTTCCTTATTTCTAAGTGGTATTTCTTGATTAGGTATTCTTTGGTCTTCTTGTTCTTCAGCTTCTTTTCTTTCATCTGTTTTATTATTATTATTATTATTATTATTATTATTATTATTATTATTATTATTGATCATCGCACAGTCAGCCAGATGTTCAGACTGGATTTGGCATTTTGTCTACCTATCGAGTCCTTACCCAGGACCTGGGATCGGCAGATGTGGATGTTTGATGGTATTACAGATATCGTCGCAGGATGGAAGCAGTTCCTAATAAGGCCGCCTTTTGCAATTGACTAGTAGCAAATTTGTCAATGCCAATTGTGTTCAAGTGGTGGTGGGGCTCCTTTGTTTTGGGATTGCACCTAAGGAGCCTATTATTATTAGTACGACCCTTGCTTGCTTTTGCCACAGTCTTTCTATTTCTATTTGTAGGTCTTTGTATTTTGTTATCTTCTCCAGTTTCTTTCTCTTCTATTCTGCTATCTCCAGGCACTGCCACATCCACTATCCAGACTTTTTTGTCTTTCTTATTGACAATTGTTAAGTCTGGGGTGTTATGTTGCAGGTGCTTGTCTGTTTGAATTCTGAAGTCCCAGAGCAGTTTAATTTTATCATTTTTCTATGACTTTCTCTATTTTATGATCCCACCAGTTTTTGCTTACAGGCAAATGATATTTTTTGCAGAGCTTCCAATGCACCATTGTTGCTACTTTGTCATGCCGCTGCTTGTAATCAGTTTGTGCAATCTTCTTGCAACAGCTTACCAAGTGGTCCACTGTTTCTTCAGCTTCTTTGCATAGGCGGCACTTACTGTCTGTTGCTGTCTTCTAAATTTTAACTTTGTATGCATTTGTCCTTAAGGCTTGGTCTTGTGCAGCCAGAATTAGTCCCTTGGTCTCTTTCTTCAATTTTCCTGCTCTTTGCCATTGCCAGGTTTTATTATTATCTGCTTTCCCAGCTATTTTTTCATGTATTGGCCATGTAGTGCTTTGTCTTCCCATGCCTCTATTCTGTTCTTCATTTGGTCTTCCTTGTAGGCCAGTTTGGTCTCTCCAGTAGTCAGTAAGCCTTCCTGATATACTAATTTCAGTGCATCTTCATCACTGTTCTTCAGATATTCTTCCAAAGCCATTTTTTCTTCTTCAACCATCTGATGTACTTGTAGCATTCCATGCCCACCTATTTGCCTTGGTAGATAAAGTCTGTCAATGTCACTGCGTGGATGAAGGGCATGATTCATTGTCATTATTTTTCTGGTCTTCCTATCCATTGCTTTTAGTTCTGCTTGAGTCCAGTCCACTATTCCATCTGTGTACCTAATGACTGGGATTGCCCAGGTGTTGATTGCCTTTATGGTATTTCCTCCATTGAGTTTGGATTTTAAGATCTTCTTCACTCTCTTGATGTATTCACCTCTAATCTTTTTCTTGACTTCAGTGTGCTTGATGTTGTCAGCTTGAAGGATACCCAAGTATTTGTAGTATTCTTCCTCATCCAGACTCTTAATGTTTTTTTCGTGGGGCATCTTGATTCCTTCAGTTTTCACTATTTTTCCTTGTTTGATAGTAAGTGTGGCACATTTGTCCAAGCCAAACTCCATTACAATATCTTGGCTATATATACGGACAGTGTTGAGCAGCGATTCTATTTCAGATGATGTTTTTCATACAGCTTCAGATCATCCATATAAAGGAGGTGGGATAGTCTGGCAGATGTTTTTGATGTTTGATAGCCATGTCCTGAGTTATTCAGTATTGTTGACAGAGGAAACAGTGCATAACAAATAGTATGGTGATAATGAATCTCCTTGAAATATTCCTCTTGATATTAACCTCTCCCAGTCTCTCACCATTGATCTGCAACTGTGTCTTCCATTGTGCCATCGATCTTTGCACAAATTTTCTGATGTTTCTACTGACTCCTGTTATTTCTAGGCACTTTATTCTCCAATCATGTGGCAGAGAGTCAAATGCCTTTTTGTAGTCAATCCATGCCACATTCAGGTTGGTCTTCTTTCTCTTGCAGTTTTCCAAGATCATTTTGTCTATTAGGAGTTGATCTTTTGTTCCTCTGCTATTGGGGCGGTTTCCTTTCTGCTCAGGTGGAAAGAGATTGTTTTCAACTAGATGCTGTTGCACTGCATCAGCCTACTACACCAGTTTAGTAATTTGAAAGTTGTTGGTAAGCAGGTAATTGGCCTGTAGTTACCTGGTGTTGCCGCCTTTTGCTGGATTTTTCATTATTAGGTAGGTTTTCCCAGTTGTTAGCCACTTTTCAATTTCTCCTCCTTGTAGTATATTGTTGAACTGTTTGGCAATGAGTGGGTGTATAACAGTTAGATGTTTCAACCAAAACCCATGCAGTTCATCTTCACCTCGTGCTGACCAATTTTTGATTTTCTTTGCTCTTTTTTCTACCATTTTTGTTGTTATTACTAGTTCTTTCATTTCAACTTCTGTTTTATTTGCATCTACCTCTTTTAACCAAGCCGCATCCTTGTTGTATTTCTTTGGGTTATCACATATCTGCTTCCAGAACTGCACTGTTTCTTCCTTGTCAGGTACTGACTGATTCCTTGCAGTTTCTCCATTGATGGATTGGTAGAAATGTTTCTGATTGAATTGAAATTGGAGGTTCTGCCTATAGTTTGCAATTCGAGCTTCATATCTACTGATTTTCCTGACTATAGCTGTTATTTGTTGCTTTATTATTTCTAGTGCTTCCTTGATCTTCCTTGTTTCTAAGTGGTATTTCTTGATTAGGTATTCTTTGGTCTTCTTGTTTCTTCAGCTTCTTTTCTTTCATTCTGTTTTATTATATTAATTATTATTACTTATTATTATTATTATTATTAATTATTATCAATCATCGCACAGTCAGCCAGATGTTCAGACTGGATTTGGCATTTTGTCTACCTATCGAGTCCTTACCCAGGACCTGGGATAGGCAGAAGTAGATGTTTGATGGTATTATAGGTATCGTCGCAGGCTGGAAGCAGTTCCTAATAAGGCCGCCTTTTGCAATTGACTAATAGCAAATTTGTCAATGCCAATGGTGTTCAAGTGGTGCTCCAGTTGTTTTGGGATTGCGCCCAAGGAGCCTATGACTATTGGTACTACCCTTGCTTGCTTTTGCCACAGTCTTTCTATTTCTATGTGTAGGTCTTTGTATTTTGTTATCTTCTCCAGTTCTTTCTCTTCTATTCTGCTATCTCCAGGCACTGCCACGTCCACTATCCAGACTTTTTTGTCTTTCTTATCGACAATTGTTAAGTCTGGGGTGTGATGTTGCAGGTGCGTGTCTGTTTGAATTCTGAAGTCCCAGAGCAGTTTAATTTTATCATTTTCTATGACTTTCTCTATTTTATGATCCCCCCAGTTTTTGCTTACAGGCAAATGATATTTTTTGCAGATCTTCCAATGCACCATTGTTGCTACTTTGTCATGCCTCTGCTTGTAATCAGTTTGTGCAATCTTCTTGCAACAGCTTACCAAGTGGTCCACTGTTTCTTCAGCTTCTTTGCATAGGCGGCACTTACTGTCTGTTGCTGTCTTCTAAATTTTGACTTTGTATGCATTTGTCCTTAAGGCTTGGTCTTGTGCAGCCAGAATTAATCCCTCGGTCTCTTTCTTCAATTTTCCTGCTCTTAGCCATTGCCAGGTTTTATTATTATCTGCTTTCCCAGCTATTTTTTCAATGTATTGGCCATGTAGTGCTTTGTCTTCCCATGCCTCTATTCTGTTCTTCATTTGGTCTTTCTTGTAGGCCAGTTTGGTCTCTACAGTAGTTAATAAGCCTTCCTGATATACTAATTTCAGTGCATCTTCATCATTGTTCTTCAGATATTCTTCCAAAGCCATTTTTTCTTCTTCAACCATCTGATGTACTTGTAGCATTCCACGCCCACCTATTTGCCTTGGTAGATAAAGTCTATCAATGTCACTGCGTGGATGAAAGGCATGATTCATTGTCATTATTTTCTGGTCTGCCTATCCATTGCTTTTAGTTCTGCTTGAGTCCAGTCCACTATTCCATCTGTGTACCTAATGACTGGGATTGCCCAGGTGTTGATTGCCTTTATGGTATTTCCTCCATTGAATTTGGACTTTAAGATCTTCTTCACTCTCTTGATGTATTCACCTCTAATCTTTTTCTTGACTTCAGTGTGCTTGATGTTGTCAGCTTGAAGGATACCCAAGTATTTGTAGTACTCTTCCTCATCCAGACTCTTAATGCTATTTTCATGGGGCATCTTGATTCCTTCAGTTTTCACTATTTTTCTTTGTTTGATAGTAAGTGTGGCACATTTGTCCAAGCCAAACTCCATTACAATATCTTGGCTATATATACGAACAGTGTTGAGCAGCGATTCTATTTCAGATGATGTTTTTCCATACAGCTTCAGATCATCCAGGTAAAGGAGGTGGGATAGTCTAGCAGATGTTTTTGATGTTTGATAGCCATGTCCTGAGTTATTCAGTATTGTTGACAGAGGAAACAATGCAATAACAAATAGTAATGGTGATAATGAATCTCCTTGAAATATTCCTCTCTTGATATTAACCTCTCCCAGCTTCTCACCATTGATCTGCAACTGTGTCTTCCATTGTGCCATTGATCTTTGCACAAATTTTCTGATGTTTCTACTGACTCCTGTTATTTCTAGGCACTTTGTTATCCAATCATGTGGCAGAGAGTCAAATGCCTTTTTGTAGTCAATCCATGCCACATTCAGGTTGGTCTTCCTTCTCTTGCAGTTTTCCAAGATCATTTTGTCTATTAGGAGTTGATCTTTTGTTCCTCTGCTATTGGGGCGGTTTCCCTTCTGCTCAGGTGGAAAGAGATTGTTTTCAACTAGATGCTGTTGTACTGCATCAGCTACCACACCAGTTATTAATTTGAAAGTTGTTGGTAAGCAGGTAATTGGCCTGTAGTTACCTGGTGTTGCCCCTTTTGCTGGATTTTTCATTATTAGGTAGGTTTTCCCAGTTGTTAGCACTTTTCAATTTCTCCTCATTGTAGTATATTGTTGAACTGCTTGGCAATGAGTGGGTGTAAAACAGTTAGATGTTTCAACCAAAACCCATGCAGTTCATCTTCACCTGGTGCTGACCAATTTTTGATTTTCTTTGCTCTTTTTTCTACCATTTTTGTTGTTATTACTAGTTCTTTCATTTCAACTTCTGTTTTATTTGCATCCACCTCTTTTAACCAAGCCGCATCCTTGTTGTATTTCTTTGGGTTATCCCATATCTGCTTCCAGAACTGCACTGTTTCTTCCTTGTCAGGTACTGACTGATTCCTTGCAGTTTCTCCATTGATGGATTGGTAGAAACGTTTCTGATTGGATTGAAATTGGAGGTTCTGCCTATAGTTTGCAATTCGAGCTTCATATCTACTGATTTTCCTGGCTATAGCTGTTATTTGTTGCTTTATTATTTCCAGTGCTTCCTTATCTTCCTTGTTTCTAAGTGGTATTTCTTGATTAGGTATTCTTTGGTCTTCTTGTTCTTCAGCTTCTTTTCTTTCATCTGTTTTTATTATTAGTATTATTATTATATTATTATTATTATATTATTATATTATTATTATTATTATTATTGATCATCGCACAGTCAGCCAGATGTTCAGACTGGATTTGGCATTTTGTCTACCTATCGAGTCCTTACCCAGGACCTGGGATAGGCAGATGTGGATGTTTGATGGTATTACAGATATCGTCGCAGGATGGAAGCAGTTCCTAATAAGCGCCTTTTGCAATTGACTAATAGCGAATTTGTCAATGCCAATGGTGTTCAAGTGGTGCTCCAGTTGTTTTGGGATTGACCAAGGAGCCTATTATTATTGGTACTACCCTTGCTTGCTTTTGCCACAGTCTTTCTATTTCTATTTGTAGGTCTTTGTATTTTGTTATCTTCTCCAGTTCTTTCTCTTCTATTCGCTATCTCCAGGCACTGCCACGTCCACTATCCAGACTTTTTTGTCTTTCTTATCGACAATTGTTAAGTCTGGGGTGTTATGTTGCAGGTGCTTGTCTGTTTGAATTCTGAAGTCCCAGAGCAGTTTAATTTTATCATTTTCTATGACTTTCTCTATTTTATGATCCCACCAGTTTTTGCTTACAGGCAAATGATATTTTTTGCAGATCTTCCAATGCACCATTGTTGCTACTTTGTCATGCCGCTGCTTGTAATCAGTTTGTGCAATCTTCTTGCAACAGCTTACCAAGTGGTCCACTGTTTCTTCAGCTTCTTTGCATAGGCGGCACTTACTGTCTGTTGCTGTCTTCTCAATTTTGACTTTATATGCATTTGTCCTTAAGGCTTGGTCTTGTGCAGCCAGAATTAGTCCCTCGGTCTCTTTCTTCAATTTTCCTGCTCTTAGCCATTGCCAGGTTTTTATTATCTGCTTTCCCAGCTATTTTTTTCATGTATTGGCCATGTAGTGCTTTGTCTTTCCATGCCTCTATTCTGTTCTTCATTTGGTCTTTCTTGTAGGCCAGTTTGGTCTCTCCAGTAGTTAGTAAGCCTTCCTGATATACTAATTTCAGTGCATCTTCATCATTGTTCTTCAGATATTCTTCCAAAGCCATTTTTTCTTCTTCAACCATCTGATGTACTTGTAGCATTCCACGCCCACCTATTTGCCTTGGTAGATAAAGTCTATCAATGTCACTGCGTGGATGAAGGGCATGATTCATTGTCATTATTTTTCTGGTCTTCCTATCCATTGCTTTTAGTTCTGCTTGAGTCCAGTCCACTATTCCAGCTGTGTACCTAATGACTGGAATTGCCCAAGGTGTTGATTGCCTTTATGGTATTTCCTCCATTGAGTTTGGACTTTAAGATCTTCTTCACTCTCTTGATGTATTCACCTCTAATCTTTTTCTTGACTTCAGTGTGCTTGATGTTGTCAGCTTGAAGGATACCCAAGTATTTGTAGTATTCTTCCTCATCCAGACTCTTAATGTTATTTTCGGGGGCATCTTGATTCCTTCAGTTTTCACTATTTTTCCTTGTTTGATAGTAATGTGGCACATTTGTCCAAGCCAAACTCCATTACAATATCTTGGCTATATATACGAACAGTGTTGAGCAGCGATTCTATTTCAGATGATGTTTTTCCATACAGCTTCAGATCATCCATGTAAAGGAGATGGGATAGTCTGGTAGATGTTTTTGATGTTTGATAGCCATGTCCTGAGTTATTCAGTATTGTTGACAGAGGAAACAATGCAATAACAAATAGTAATGGTGATAATGAATCTCCTTGAAATATTCCTCTCTTGATATTAACCTCTCCCAGTTTCTCACCATTGATCTGCAACTGTGTCTTCCATTGTGCCATCGATCTTTGCACAAATTTTCCGATGTTTCTACTGACTCCTGTTATTTCTAGGCACTTTGTTATCCAATCATGTGGCAGAGAGTCAAATGCCTTTTTGTAGTCAATCCATGCCACATTCAGGTTGGTCTTCCTTCTCTTGCAGTTTTCCGAGATCATTTTGTCTATTAGGAGTTGATCTTTTGTTCCTCTGCTATTGGGGCGGTTTCCTTTCTCCTCAGGTGGAAAGAGATTTTTTTTCAACTAGATGCTGTTGTACTGCATCAGCTACCACACCAGTTAGTAATTTGAAAGTTGTTGGTAAACAGGTAATTGGCCTGTAGTTATTAGGTAGGTTTTCCCAGTTGTTAGCCACTTTTCAATTTCTCCTCCTTGTAGTATATTGTTGAACTGCTTGGCAATGAGTGGGTGTATAACAGTTAGATGTTTCAACCAAAACCCATGCAGTTCATCTTCACCTGGTGCTGACCAATTTTTGATTTTCTTTGCTCTTTTTTCTACCATTTTTGTTGTTATTAATAGTTCTTTCATTTCAACTTCTGTTTTATTTGCATCCACCTCATTCAACCAAGCCACTTCCTTGTTGTATTTCTTTGGGTTATCCCATATCTGCTTCCAGAACTGCACTGTTTCTTCCTTGTCAGGTACTGACTGATTCCTTGCAGTTTCTCCACTGATGGATTGGTAGAAATGTTTCTGATTGGATTGAAATTTGAGGTTCTGCCTATAGTTTGCAATTCAAGCTTCATATCTACTGATTTTCCTGGCTATAGCTGTTATTTGTTGCTTTATTATTTCTAGTGCTTCCTTGATCTTCCTTGTTTCTAAGTGGTATTTCTTGATTAGGTATTCTTTGCTCTTCTTGTTCTTCAGCTTCTTTTCTTTCATCTGTTCTAGCTTGCTTGCATGTGATCTTAACTTGCTGATCTTATTTTCTAGTCTAACCTTCCATTTTTCTGGTGCACTGTTTGTTTGTTTTTCTTCTTTGTTGATTTTGCATCCCAGGTATTCTGTTATAACTGCAGCTGTGCTGTACATTAGTTGGTTTGTTTCTTGCAATGAATTGGTGCTTATACTTGATATTGATATTTGCATCTTTTAATGCTTGTGCTAGCTGTTTCTTTGGAACAAGCTTCAATGCAGGTAGCCTTATTCTGTTGTTTTTGTGCTGTTCTAGATGCTCAGTTATTCTTTGTTTCAATTCTTTTATTTCTTTAGTTAGAGGGTTTTGTTCTTCCTGAGGAAGAGGTGCCTGGTTTCCAAATGAGAACAGTTGTATATCTCTGCTGGATTCCTTCACTGCCAACTCCCCCTGGTTTGCCTCTACATTCTGAATTACTTCTGGTAAGGCTTTGATTTCTTTGCCCTGGGTAAACCTTTGCAGTTCGTCCAATTCTGTTTCTGTGAATATTTTATTTCGTGTTATAAATCGGCGTTGATCTGCTAGTCTCTGTTCTGTTATTTCTGATTCTGGATGTTGTTCTTTCCAGAACTGGTGCATTCGTTTTAGATATCCTCTTCTTGTTGGACTTGATCTGTAGTAACAGATCATTATTTCTTTGTTTTCCATCACTGTGTATCTGCGACGGGTAAACACCTTTTCTTCCAGTAGTTCTGCAGCTGCTGGCCCTGGTTGCTCAGCCAACAGTCCTGAGTCCTGTAACCCATTTTTCACCAGATATCCAGGAACTCCAATATCTAGCGCGGACCTTGTTAACCCGGGCGACGTCCGAGCCAGTATGGCATTCTGCAATTTACGTCTCACCATATTTTTTATGGGAGAGACACTCTTTGTCTGACTCCTCTGATGAGACCTGTCCAGTATGGTTGAACCTCTGGCATAGCTCTCATCTTCCTCAGAGTACACAAGCCCCACAACCACGTCAAGGTAGTGCCTCACTGGGGGATTATTATTATTATTATTATTATTATTATTATTATTATTATTATTATTGTCGATCATTGCACAGTCAGCCAGATGTTCAGACTGGATTTGGCATTTTGTCTACCTATCGAGTCCTTTCCCAGGACCTGGGATAGGCAGATGTGGATGTTTGATGGTATTACAGATATCATCGCAGGATGGAAGCAGTTCCTAGTAAGGCCGCCTTTTGCAATTGACTAATAGCGAATTTGTCAATGCCAATGGTGTTCAAGTGGTGCCCCAGTTGTTTTGGGATTGCACCCAAGGAGCCTATCACTATTGGTACTACCCTTGCTTGCTTTTGCCACAGTCTTTCTATTTCTATTTGTAGGTGTTTGTATTTTGTTATCTTCTCCAGTTCTTTCTCGTCTATTCTGCTGTCTACAGGCACTGCCACGTCCACTATCCAGACTGTTTTGTCTTTCTTATCGACAGTTGTTAAGTCTGGGGTGTTATGTTGCAGGTGCTTGTCTGTTTGAATTCTGAAGTCCCAGAGCAGTTTAATTTTATCATTTTCTATGACTTTCTCTATTTATGATCCCACCAGTTTTTGCTTACAGGCAAATGATATTTTTTGCAGATCTTCCAATGCACCATTGTTGCTACTTTGTCATGCCGCTGCTTGTAGTCAGTCTGTGCGATCTTCTTGCAACAGCTTACCAGGTGGTCCACTGTTTCTTCAGCTTCTTTGCATAGGTGGCACTTACTGTCTGTTGCTATCTGTTCAATTTTGACTTTATATGCATTTGTCCTTAAGGTTTGGTCTTGTGCAGCCAGAATTAGTCCCTCGGTCTCTTTCTTCAATTTTCCTGCTCTTAGCCATTGCCCGGTCTTGTTATTATCTGCTTTCCCAGCTATTTTTTTTAATGTATTGGCCATGTAGTGCTTTGTCTTCCCATGCCTCTATTCTGTTCTTCATTTGGTCTTTCTTGTAGGCCAGTTTGGTCTCTCCAGTAGTCAGTAAGCCTTCTTGATATACTAATTTCAGTGCATCTTCATCATTGTTCTTCAGATATTCTTCCAAAGCCATTTTTTCTTCTTCAACCATCTGATGTACTTGTAGCATTCCACGCCCACCTATTTGCCTTGGTAGATAAAGTCTGTCAATGTCACTGCGTGGATGAAGGGCATGATTCATTGTCATTATTTTTCTGGTCTGCCTATCCATTGCTTTTAGTTCTGCTTGAGTCCAGTCCACTATTCCAGCTGTGTACCTAATGACTGGAATTGCCCAGGTATTGATTGCCTTTATGGTATTTCCTCCATTGAGTTTGGACTTTAAGATCTTCTTCACTCTCTTGATGTATTCACCTCTAATCTTTTTCTTGACTTCAGTGTGCTTGATGTTGTCAGCTTGAAGGATACCCAAGTATTTGTAGTACTCTTCCTCATCCAGACTCTGAATGTTATTTTTGTTGGGCATCTTGATTCCTTCAGTTTTCACTACTTTTCCTTGTTTGATAGTAAGTGTGGCACATTTGTCCAAGCCAAACTCCATACCAATATCTTGGCTATATATATGGACAGTGTTGAGGAGCGATTCTATTTCAGATGATGTTTTTCCATACAGCTTCAGATCATCCATGAAAAGGAGATGGGATAGTCTGGTAGATGTTTTTGATGTTTGATGATGATGATGATGATGATGATGATGATGATGATGATTATTATTATTATTATTATGTAATGTATAGTGGAGGTGGGGACCCTTTGAGAGCTGTATGCAACAAAATTTCATTTTAATGTATGCCAATTAGTGTACATTAAAAGTAACAATAAAGTTATTATTCTAGTGGTTAAAGTGCAGCATTGCAGGCAAACTCTGTCCACAGTCTGGAGTTTGATCCTAGCAGGATAAAGGTAGACTCAGCCTTCCATCCTTCCAAGGTTGGTAAAATGAGGACCTATATTACTGGGGACAATATGCTGACTCTGTAAACTGCTTAGAGAGGGTTGAAAGCACTATGAAGCAGTATATAAATCTAAGTGCTACTTTTCTGATCTCTGCTAATGGAGCTGTTGAAGTCCCCAAGTCAATAAGGGCAAATCATCAAGACAGAAGAATCATTTCAGTCTCCAAATACACGTAATTCTATTCATCCATCCACCTTAAGACTGTGAATGAACATTGCCAGATAAAATCTTTTCAGTTGGCCTTCTTTTTATAGTCATTTTGGTTAGCTTACAAAAAGAATAATTTAATGTATATAATTAGATTACATTAGATCTCCTGAACATATCTTATAAGAATGTGTGAAATGCTAGCTGATGAGAAATTGCTTTATGATAACTCAGAAATGTTAAGATTAGTCAAGAAATATGCTGCCTCTTTTGTAAGTGTTGAAATATGGCTTACAATATGATCTTTCTTTTGGAACATTTTTCTGTTGCTGCTTTTGCCAATTAGTCATCTTCGTTACATGTAGAAACTAATGCTAAGCAAAAGTTTTCCAGACTTGTTAAAACACTTTTTAAAGGGTTTTTTTAAGTGCCAAAAGATGAATGGTATTTGCCAAGTCAAACTAAAAAGCTTTTGTGCATAACAGAATATAAAGGAAATGAGGTTGGGATGAAGCCATCTAAGTCAAACAGAAAACTGAATAAATGAAAGTTTGATCTAAGGTCTCATTAGAATTTTTATACTTCTAAACATTAATAACTAGGAAATTATGTTAAGTCACAGGTTTTTTTTTTGGGTGGGACTAGGGATACCAAAAAGCACACAGTGCCCATAGTTTACATAAGATTGAATAATGTACTCATTCAGTTTTCAGATAAACCAGAGTGGGTCTAATGAAATATAGTTATGACATTATGACATTATTGAACAGATAACAGATTAACAGAGTTGGAAGAGATCTTGGAGATCTTTTAGTCCAACCCCCTGCTTAAACAGGAGACCCTAGACCATTTTAGACAAATGCTGTCCAGTCTCTTCTTAAAAGTATCAAGTGTTGGATCATCCACAACTTCTTAAGGCAAGCTGTTTCACTGGTTAATTGTTCTTACTGTCAGGAAATTTCTCCTTAGTTCTAAGTTGCTTCTCTCTTTGTTCGGTTTCCATCCATTGCTTCTTGTTATTCTATTTCAGTTCTCAGAGGCTCCCACATAAGAAAAAGAAAAAAAAGTATAGCATTTGGTTACGAATGTTATCTAAGATTATTCAAGTCAACAGAAAACCAAAATTTCGAGTAAAGTACACTAAGAAATATTTCCAATCAACTTTGATTTCATACTATTGATATAAAGAAAAGTCATGAAGCCAAGTGGTTTCAACTTTGAAGGATTAATTAGAATGAATACATTAAGATTAGATTGCAATAAAGGAAAAACAGAAGATTGTTGAATTGTCTGGATCTGTCGATTCTGCTAACCTGCAATTTGGAACAGACCTGACACTACTAAGCATATGTGTAGAATCTTATATAATCCAAACATTTCCTGAAATCATCTTATTTTTTTATTTTTGTGCAGAGCCAAGAAAAACACAAATGCTTCCTGCAATTTCAAAAATAAGTCCATTCTACGAGATGTGGATTGACTCTACTCTCAGTTGCACTCTATTTATGCTGCTTTGTCATTTTTTCCTGTATATATGTATATGTATATACGTATACATATACATATGCATGTGTTTACTCTCAGTGGCACACAATGAATTAAATGCAACACAGAAATAATTTTTATGCCTATGACTTTAAAATGTAAAGAATTATATTTAGATGTATTGTTATAACTATAAAATACATCTGTATATTCCGTATGTTCTTGCCTTAATATATGTTTCTCCATAATTCTTTTACTCCTTACTTCTCATAGCAATGTGGTCTAGGAATGATGGAAGTCCTAGTAGGACATCCACGGAGGATGCTGCATTGAGCAAAACAACCATATTTCCTTATTAAGAATTTCACATCTAGTTGATGAAATTACAGTTTAAATAGATTTTTATTTGTTCATTTTTTATGAACTAATTGATAGGAGATAGGACAATTTTGGCTAATGTAAGAGACAGTATACTTCAGTAACCAAAGTTTGAAGTGAAGGAAAGAAAAAAATCCATCCCGTTCATATGATCCTAGCAAACCCTAATAACTATTTGGCTGAGGACTATTTTGAAATATGCAGTACCAGGATGAAAAGTTGTATCATAATTTTTCCCTTGTGGTCTTAGATAGCTCTGATAGCTAGAAGGAAAACCTGTTTGAACACAACATCAGAGAGAATACTAAGTAAACAGTAACATTTTTAACTGTTCTTGTTTCTAGAAAAAGCATTATATTTTAAACAATTTTGCAGTTCATCGCGTTTCATTCAGTAATTGAACAAGCAAGCACATGTACATCATAGAATTTAAACTGAATGTATTTTGTAAATAATTTTTATTTCTTGTTTACATGGGGAAAAACCTATGAACAAATTGATCTAAAGAACTTCCACATTCATTGCAATGAATTACCCAACTAATTAGAAGAGAACAGATTTGCATAATTTCTCCTGTTGAGTTCAAACAGCTAGATTGTCTCTTTAATTGTGGGAATGAATTAAGAAATAATGTACCAAGCAAACAGTTTTAATGTTCAGTAACTAGCTATGTGAAGAAGCCTAATTTTTCTCTCATCATCAGTATCTTCATATCACACACAAACACACATGCACAAACACACACACACAAACATATACATATACACTGAGTTTCCAATTCACAGTGACTCTATGTATAACAGTAAGCTAAAACTAAATGTAACTTGTTTAATTTCCCATAATATCTAAACAGAGTCAAAATGGCAGAAATGAGTTTCAAACCAGAGGAGTTGCCATTTTGCTATCAAAATTGCATTTCTTTATCCCATAGGCCGTCTCAGTAAGTATTGAAGAAGTAAATAAAATAAGTAAATAGGAAACATTCAGAATTTAGTAAAATGTGCTCAGATGCCCTTTGCCATTTGGTTCATGTGAAATGGTTTCCTTCTCAACACTTACAACCTGGTTTTATCTGCATTAATTCTGATCTTCGTCACACTCATAATCCTCTTTTAGTCATGTCTTTTGTACTCACCATGATAAACAGAAAATATTGTGAATCGACTGTTCTTAATTAGAATGATAACTCAGTGCTGCTAATTTAAAAACTGATCAGAGCTATCAGTGTCATCACACAGAACTGAAGCTCCGCTATCCTGTATTTCATATCCTATAACTGTAATATTTTGGCAAAATAAACAAAATTATAAAATCAAGAAAAATTTCCAATGTTTGCTGAAAAACTTTGGAACCAGATTTTATTAACATTATTTTTTCTCTGAATATAAGCAGGAGGTGTAAGAAATATGGTGCCCCGGTTAAAAATTATATATACTTCTTTAATAATTAGAGAAAAATGGTTGCGTAGAACAGAGGATATGCTAAATAGGGAAAATTTCTGGGATATCTCTCTATCTCAGACACAAAAATAAGCCTGCTTAACACCCCTAGTTGGGGGCTGCAAGGCAAAAGAGATTGTAAAAAGTAAAACTGCAGTATAGCAGTTAAAAAAATGTCAAGGTGTAATCAATTAGACATCTGTCTGAAAAACTTCCTATATATATAAGATATATATCCTCCCTGGTTTCTGCTGACAGGAGTAAGGGGGAACATGTGGCTCAATGTAGCTTCATGAGTTTTTGCCTGTCATTAACTATTGAAATTCAGCCTATCCAAAGGTTTTTATTCTCCAGAATTTGTGTGTGTGTGTGTTTGTGTGTGTGTGTGTGTGTGTGTGTGTTTGAATATGTTGCCAGGTACTCAATTTTTAAATGCATTTGCCAAGACAAGAAAATTTGTGTTTCTTAATATAATGGGAGCTGAAAACCACCCCTACTTCTTACAAGAAGACTATTATTAACTGGCTAAGAAAAGAAGGATTTTGACAGGTTTCAGATTCATTAAAGTCTGGCAGAAATCATGGGTAGCATCATAACTGAATTATTTTTTAAAAAGGCATGTGTTATTTTGAGTTTTCAAAAGAATTAAACATTGTTTATTTGTCTTCTTTACACTTCAATTTCTGCAAAGTTCTCTGGTTCAGGTATGCATAAATACCAGTTGATTCTTCATTACAGGTGGTCCTCAACTTATGACCACAATTGAGCCCAAAATTTATGTTGCTGTTTATGAAATTTGTTAAGTGAGTTTTGCCCCATTTTACAACTTTTTTGCCACATTTGTTAAGTGAATCACTGCAGCTGTTAAATTAGTAACATGGTTGTTAAGTGAATCTGGTTTCCTTGTTGATTTTGCCCGTCAGAAGGTTGCAAAAGATGTGCGTCAATGTGTGTCAGTTGTCAAGCATACAAATGTAAATCATGTCACCATGGGGATGCTGCAATGGTCATAAGTGTGAAGAATGGTCATAAGTCACTTTTTTCAGTGCTGTTGTAACTTCAAATGTTCACTGAATGAACTGTGGTAAGTTGAGGACAACCCATACTTCCATAACTTCCAGGTGAATTTATGAGTTGAACAACTTCCACTGAAAAATATTTCCACCAGAAATAACTGTATTCAATTAGAGATTGAAGACATAAGATGCCCCAGCTATGGTTTTTCCCTTTTGTAATGTAATGATTCACTGATTTAAAATGACATCTAAGTCAGAAAATGATGAATGTGTAGGTATGAAACATCTGGTCACCTCATGTCTTTCATAAGAACTAAATTTCCAGTCAAAGATAACCCACCACAACTGACATCTTCTGTCAATTTCCAAGGTAATTTGTTTTATATTTCCTTTTAGTGCTTCCTTCCCAGCAGAGATAAAATTGGCATTTTCAAGCCTGCATTAATACCATGGAATGATTTGGAATTGAAGAAACTTGGTAAGCAGATCTGTCAATAACTATGACACATCTTTCCCAAGATCCCATTCTTCATTCCATCATTCTGCAACAAATTCCAGATTTTATACCTTATTGCTTTTTCAATGAAAACATGAAAATGCTTAAACAAATAAAACTGCAAAGTAATTCATAAAAAGAGATTGCCACATAACTGTTTCTTATGAGTCATTATGTCCTGAAACCTCTAGAGAAGCACTAATAAGGACAGAATAGCATAACATTTGATCTAATAAGCTCGGATATACAGTAAAATAATTCTTACTTGCTATGAAAATGGCAACCAATGTGTTTTCCTAAATCTAGGACAGTAGCAAAAGAAGGATGTTCGTGGAACAAGAATTGGCCATTTTTTTGCAGATCTTGTCATACAATCTGAAATCTCATAAGATAATACTAAAGCCTCACAAGATTTTCCACAAAGATTTTCCATAATGTGTACACTATCTCACAAAAACTATTGTGAGTTTTGTGTAAAATCACCAACCATTTAGATACAATACAGGGAGTCCTCAATAATGGAGCCTGTCATTTCGATTGTATGGTGGTGAAGTCCCCTGGAACTGTTTTCTGACCAGACTGCTCTGGCTTTTCGTCTGGCCTACACAGTTTGTAATTTTGGCTAGACTGTTTGGCAACATGGAATAAGTCTTGTGTGTGGCAACTTATGCCCACACTTCACCAGGATTATGGTTGGAGAATGGTCTATATAGGTGACTGGAACTGGGGGCAGCAGCTGAATTTTGAAACTGCTGGTACATGGGACAGCTGTTTCACACAGGACGTGTTCCATGTGTTTTGCAACAACTGGCAATGTGATGGTGGCAAGGAGGAGGATGGTGCTGAAGTATGGATGGGAGGTGTCTTTTTCCTTGGGGTCACATGGAGGTGAGGGATTTTGCTCTGGTGGAAGCAGAACTGGACTAGGATGACTGCAGCTGTCAGGCCCTCTGGCTGCAGTTTCTTCTGCCAAGTGGTTGAGTAGCCATTTTGCCTTCCCTCTGGCTGAGATCTAGAAGGTGTTGGTAATACATGGACTGTTTAATTAGTAACAGAATTGGAAAAGAACTTGGAGGTCTTTTAGTCCAATCTCTGCTCAAACAAAAGACCCTATACTATGTCAGACAAATAGCTGAGGATATGCATAAGAGGCAATGGTGTTTGACTAAAGCCAAGCTTATGTGATGTTGCAAAATGCCCCAATATTGAGACATACTGCAATTCTGTTAATATAAAAGGCAACCAACCTATGATCATTTGTCCCAATAAGATCTCATGAACTTATCAGTTCAAATGCCATTTCAGAAAGTAGAAGAGTAGAAAGTTTATTGTTAAACTAAAGTTTAATGATATACCAAGAGTTATATATTTCTACTTTAGAAATATTTCTATAAATCCTGATATTTAGCTCTGCTAAAGTAGAAATATATAATATTGAGCAATTGCAATGGAATTTCAGACTTACTACATTAGAAACAGTGTCGTAAGCATGTTAATTTCTGTAATAAGTCAAATTAAGCATTTTCAATATGTTGTATATAATACAACTTAATAGTTGAAAAGGATTCAACTTTCCACTAAATCATTTGAAATTCTCTCTAATTTTATCTTTGAAACCTAAATACTACAATATTTCATAAATGGGTATTGTCAATCTAAAATACATAATAATTTGTATGTTCCTCCCTCCCTTTGTCTTCTTCTATGTAATTGACAAATGATAGCCAATTACAGAAATTGGATAGGCCTTCACTTTTCTGCTGTTCCCAGGAGAAAGAAAATGATTGGCTGAGTTTTTGCTAAACTTGCTAGAGGAAAAAAAAATCTCCCATGTAATCTTGACAATTGTTCTTTCCTTTATGAAAACATTGGTATATATTCACCATAGAAGGGTTAATATCCTCCGCTAATCTTGGAGTTGACTTTTTGGGCTAAGGTTTCAGGCTGGTATTCTATCAATTAATTGTAGTAGTCCATCAGTTGCTTACAGATGTCAGAATAATTTAAATCTCATTTACTGCAGAAGTAATTTCTAAGACATACAAAAAAATGAAATTGAAATCTTCAGTGCATGTGACCTAATTGTCCTCTGGAATCCTTTAAATTAAAAGAATTTCAAGTATTGAATCATTTCCGGCATGTGCCCTAAACTTTTCATTGTGAGCAATTTAAGTGGAAGATAGAATTATGACCAGTGAAAGACCTGAAATTTTGGTCTATGGAAACCACCTCTGCATCTTAAATGATTACACTTGGAATATTGCATCCAGTTTTGGTCGTCATAATATAAAAAAGACGTTGAGATTCTAGAAAGAGTACAGAGAAGAGCAACAAAGATGATTAGGAGACTGGAGGCCAAAGCATATAAGGAAAGGCTGCTGGAATTGTGTATGTCTAGTTTAATGAAGAGAAGGACGAGGGGGGACGTGATAGCAGTATTCCAATATCTCAGGGGCTGCCACAAAGAAGAGGGAGTCAAGCTATTTTCCAAGGCGCCTGAAGGCAGGACAAGAAGCAATGGATGGAAACTAATCAAATAGAGAATCAACCTAGAGCTAAGGAGAAATTTCCTGACAGTAAGAACAATAAACCAGTGCTCCAACATTGGAAGTTTTCAGGAGATTGGATAACCATTTGTCTGAAATAGTATAGGGTTTCTTGCTTACAGGAGGTTCAACTAGAAAACCTCCCCAAAGTCCCTTCCAACTCTGTTATTCTGTTATTCTATTAGATGCTTCAACATTCTATTGCTTATACAATAGAACTTTGTGAAAAAGCTCCACAAATTGATCCATAATGTGTAAAGCAAGGGAACACATACATTTCCTTACCATAAATTGTACTTAAATTTAAAGAAATACAGTAGCCATTTCCTTTATTTATTTGTTTTGTCTTTTTTAAAAAATAAAATAAAATAAATTCTCGATTTTAATAGAGCTAAGAAAATGTCTAAAATTAATTCTATGATTTGTCGCAGCTTTCAGGTTCCTGAATTCATTTGCATGTGCATTTTATACTTCAAATGTGTATTGTACTACCAAATCATGTGCTAATGCTGAAGACCTTCAAAAGAGCTTCACATTCAAAAATCAAATTCTTTCCAGTATACAGATTTAGAATGTACAATATGAGACACTAGAGACAGATTGAAGTTAAAAAAAAATGTGAGAGTCTCAGTCCTCAGCATTGGCACAATGCATAGCTGTATAATTTGTGATCCATCAAGCTAAACACGTATAGTGGGGGCTACAGATTTTGTTCCGAGGTCATCCTGCTTGTGATAACATTAGCATTCTTTTTTGTAGAGCATTCAGTATTTTGCCACTTTGTTGTTAAGCACATGTCATTTCGTGTCTAATGCATAGCACAAAAATACTGTTTTGCATTGATAATATATAACCAGCAAAGTGACATTCGAGGCCAATGATATGTGAGAAGCACATTCAAAAATAAGCACAAAGCAACAGATAGAGTAATGACTGATTGCATGAAGTTCCTTTCAATTTAGATCATGCAAATATCAAATGTATCTGGTTTGGTCTATTCACTGCTATATAGGAAGCTTTCAACTTATGGCTACAATTAGAACTGGAATTGCAGGGCTAAGTGATGCAGTTGTTAAATGCAGTTGTTGCATTTTATTACTTTTTTTTTGTCATGATCATTAAGCAAATCATGCAGTTATACAGCTTCCCAGATTGACTTTGCTTGTCAGACTCCCTATGAAGGTTGCAAATAGGTTCATAAGACCCAAGGATGCTGCAACTGTTGTAAATTCATGCTGGTTTTCAAATGCCTGAATTCAGATCACAGAGGTGCTACAATGGATGTAGGTGTCAGGATCTGCTGTAAATCACCTTTTTCAGGATCATTGTATTTGAACGGTTGATCAGTGAGTGGTTGTTGGTTGAGGACTACCTGTAGATGAAGCTTTTTGGAAATCATTTCTTCGATTGTGGCAGCAGAAATGAATACTTTAGAAACAGAACAAGTAGTAATAATAAAATATATGGGAAAATAAAATCCTGTTAATATCTGTGATCGGGCAGAGATATTTTACCAAAAACAATAAAACATATTTAAGGAATCACAGACTATGACTTTAATTGTGTTTTGAATTAGATCTTGAAATTGTTGAAGCCTTTTAGAGGTGCTAAGATGGCACAGTGGCTCAATGGTTAAGATTCACTGAGGTTTGAGACCCAAGCACCATGCGACGGGGTGAGCTCCCGTCCTCACTCCAGCTCCTGCCAAGCTAGCATTTTGAAAGCACGCAAATGAGAGTAGATAAATAGGTACCATTTTGGTGGAAGGTAACAGCACTCCGTGACTTCATGCTGCCACATGACCATGGAAATATCTTTGGACAGTGCTGGCTCAATAGACTTGAAACGGAGATGAGCATTGTCGCCTAGAGACAGCAAAGACTAGTGGAGTAAAATCCGCAGGAACTCCTTTACCTTTTCTTGGTGTTGTCCAGTGTTACAACCAAACAAAATTATGATGAAAATGGATGTTCATGAAATTGAAGTTTGAGTGCTATATGGTTCCTCGTCATGGTTTCGAAGTTGTCTTGATTAACTTTCTATGGAAATTGCAGAAGAGAAGGACTTTTCACCAGATTGATACAATAGCATCTCTCTTGCACATTTGTGTGCTGCCTTGCCTTGTATGTCACCCATACTAGCTGTCCACCCTTAAGTTATTCAGTGACAAAATGGACTATAAAGCTGAGTTTACTTCATAAAATTTGCAGCAGATTTTTTTTCCTCTCCCCTTTGAGTTATATGCTAAGTTGATAAGCAGAGGAGAGGAGACTCTATTTAAATCATGTTGTAGCCATTGTGTTTGCTTGATATTTTATTTATTTATTCAATACCTTATTTTACAAATATTATCACCTTGGTATAGAAACCTGGCTACAAAAATTATACGACTGTTGAGAAGCAAGGATAAAGTGTATGGCTTAGAGGAACAACATTTGAGTTGACAATTATTTAGAATACTTTAAACTATTTTACCAACTCACTGAAGCATTTAATGATGCCATTATAGAAAAATAACAGAAAGAAAAAGAATGTGTGTGATGCTGCCTACATTTTAAAGTCTTACTACCTTGTGTCTTAAAAGAAAATTAACAACTGAATTAGGTTTTCAGAAATGCTGGTATTCGTTTTTCCCCACAGAAACTTAGCTGCTTCCATGGTATTTGCATGATTTTATTACCACAATATGAAATTTATTTTCTCCAATCCTAATTTCATTTAAACCAACATTTCTCGTTTTTTGGTTCTACCTGATTTGAATACAAGAATGGCTTATTGCACATGAACCTGTTTCATCTTGACAAATGTATCCTCTTGAATACGAAAGCATTTTCCCCAAAGTAGTTAAGTTTAGTCAGACTTTCTGACAATTTATTATATTTCACTTTGTTAAAAGTTGGATTTTAATCAAAATCGCTTTTTGAGTATGCTCGTCATCCGGACCAAATGTCCTGATTTTTATAAATGTTTCTGCCTTGTCATTATTAGAGTGCTCCTGATGGATTTTTTAATACTTAACACAGTAAGGTATCAGGTAGTTATTAGATACTGGTATTTTTGGTTATATTTTTCATTGCCAGTAAGGGGAGAAACACTTCTTGGTATTTTCTGTCTGAAGAGGTAAAATATTTTAGGGTTGAGCATTCATTGTTTACCCTGTCATAACAAACTTTCATAGGTGAATCTGGATCAATTCATTGTTTCTCAGCTGCCAATATTATAATTGGAAACATCCAGAAGTTGTCAAAAGCTGCCTTGAATGAGCTATGTTTCATGTTCCCTCAGGGATAGGCAGAGTGATGTGAAGAGCTGGGCGTGCACAATTCATGTGTTACTGAGCATGTTTCTTAACAAGTCTGATCATTTCAAAATGAAAGGAGTTGACAAAACAAAACATGCATTTGAAGTAGCTATGGCAAAGCCCAAACCTTGTTTATTAAAATGAAATTTGTCTGGAAGCTTTCTGGATATATGAAAACCTTATGAAAGAATGTCATCCATTCAAATCATCCGTGATTTGAAACTAATTTGAAATTATCCCATTAAACCCAAAAGATTTTAGAATAATTTCTTCAGACACATAAATGTTGAATATTTAAATCAGGAAGGGAAATGCATTCATATATGTCTTCAACAGGAAAACCAATAAATATAAAGCCTAGCAATGGATTACAATGGGAACATTAAAAAAAATAAAGGCTTGATTTTGTTAGGAGGAGGAGGAGGAGAAGGAGGAGGAAGAGGAGGAACACATAATGAGAATGAAAATAATAATAATAATAATAATAATAATAATAATAATAATAATAATAATAATAATAATAATAATAATAATGTTGGAAGGTACCTTGGAGATCATCAAGTCCAACCCCCTGCTCAGGAAGGTAATCCTATACCATTTCAGACAAATGGCTGTCCAGTCTCTTCTTAAAAACTTCCAGTGTTGGAGCATTCACCGCTTCTGGAGGCAGGTTGTTCCACTAGTTAATTGTTCTAATTGTCAGGAAGTTTCTCCTTAGTTCTAGGTTGCTTCTCTCTTTGGTTAGTTTCCATCCATTGCTTCTTGTCCTGCCTTCAGGTGCTTTGGAAAATAGCTTGACTCCCTCTTCTTTGTGGCAGCCCCTGAGATATTAGAACACTGCTATCACGTCCCCCCTCGTCCTTCTCTTCGTTAAACTAGACATACCCAATTCCAGCAACCATTCCTTATATGTTTTAGCCTCCAGTCCCCTAATCAACTTTGTTGCTCTTCTCTGTACTCTTTCTAGAGTCTCAATATCTTTTTTACATCGTGGTGACCTAAACTGGATGCAGTATTCCAAATGTGGCCTTACCAAGGCATTGTAAAGTGGTATTAATACTTCACGTGATATTGATTCTATCCCTCTGTTAATGCAGTCTAGCACTGTGTTGGCTTTTTTGGCAGCTGCAGCACACTGCTAACTCATATTTAAATGATTGTCCACTAGGACTCCAAGATCCCTCTCACAGTTACTACTATTGAGCAAGATACCCCCTACACTATACCTGTACATTTGGTTTTTCTTGCCTAAATGTAGAACTTTACTTTTTTCACCATTGAATTTCATTTTGTTAGATAGCACGCGGTGTTCAAGTCTGTTGAGATCCTCCTGTATCCTAAGCCTGTCTTCTGGAGTGTTGGCTATTCCTGCCAGGTTGGTGTCATCTGCAAATTTGATGAGTTCCCCATCTATCCCCTTGTCCAAATCATTGATGAAGATGTTGAAGAGCACTGGACCCAGAACAGAACTCTGGGGCACCTCACTACACACTTCCCTTCATGTAGATGTGGTTCTATTGAGGACCACACAAGAGTCCAAACTCTCTGGGGAAAATGCAATCAGTTAATAACTGGATAATTTCATTCATTAGATATACATCTGGAATAATGGGCTGGATTCAAACAGCACTAGAAGCCCTGGATAGAAAGACCAGAAAACTAATGACAATGATTCATGCCTTCATCCATGACATTGACAGAATTTACTTACCAAGGAGTATAAGTGGCAATGGAATGTTGCAGGTACACCAGAGAGTTGAAGAAGAAAAAAGGGCCTTTGGACAAATATCTAAAGGACAGCGAAGAAGATGCAGTGAAGTATACTGTGAAGGCTTACTGAATGCCTGAAAGGAAAAACTGGCCTACAAGAAAAAACATATGAAGAACAGAAAAGAGAAATGGCAAGGCAAAGTATTTCATTGTCAGTATATTTAAAAAAAGCAATAGGCAAATCTGATAACAATAAGACCCAGCAATGGCTAAGAGCATGAAAATTGAAGAAAGAGACAGGCAGTGGTGGGATTCAGCCAGTTTGCACCACTTTGGCAGAACCAGTAGCTAATTTTTTGTTGCCCAGGCCCAGAACAGACTTCCAGAAACGGCGTCCACACAGAGAACCGTTTGTTCACATATTTGAATCCCACCACTGGACAGAGGGGCTAATACTAACTGCACATACAAAAGCATACAAAGTCAGAATTGAGAAGCCAGCAACAGACAGCAATTGCTGCTTTTTTTTTTTTGGTAAAGAAGCTGTAAAAATAATGAACCACTAGCTACCTACTATAAGATCGCGTATATTGAGTACAAAATTTGCAAACAGGTATCAACTGAAAAATCTCTCTTTTCTCCAAGAAAACTGCCAAAATGCTTTTACAACACACTCCTTTCCTGAGGCTACTGTTATCCATCTAGTAACTTTAGCTTCCCATAGGGAGGGACACATCAAGAATCTCACAAAGGAGAGTGCCTTGGACTTTATATCTCGGCAAAGCATCTTAACAGCACATATCATTATATTGGCTTCTGATTAATTGAGAATAAACATCAGCTTGGATCCTTAAAAATAAAAGTATCTAGAAACAATTAGATAAAGCGACTGCACTTACGAAAGCACAAAGTAATTCTAAGATAGAACAGTTTGCATTTAACAGGAAAAAATAAAATAAAAATTGAACTCTAGCTCTAACACCAACAGGAAAGAGGACTCACTATTACTATACAATGAAGAGGAGGAGAATGGAATTAATAATAAAGAGGTGTGGTGGCTCTGAGGTTAGAATGCAGCACTGCATACAGGTTAACACTGCCCACAGCAAGGAGTTTGATCCTGACCGGCTCAAGGTCGACTCAGCCTTCCATCCTTCTGAAGTCATTAAGATGAGGACACAGATTGTTGGGGGCAATATGCTGACACTGTAAACCACTCAATGAGTATTGTAAAGCACAATGGAATGGTATATGTCTACATGCTATTGCTAGAATCAGATGTTTCAAACTGAATGAGACTTACTAGCTTGCGTGATAGTTAATCCACCATAGTTAATTCAGCATATGACAACTGTACTCCTTCAACTGTTCCAGGAGTAGTTGAATCTGCAAAATTGCCTTCTGTCGTGACTGTAGGAGAAAGCTAGCCACCCATTTCGGTAGAGATCTGAAGACTGCACTGCAAAAAACTAGAGATTGTATACAATGAGCTCATGAATGTCACGGTATAATTGTTAAAACACATATGTCACAGCTAACTATAATTTTCATTTATTATGCTAAAATTTCTGATACCTTAATCTGCATCAGACCCTCTTGTATTCCAAAAAGAGACAATACCATTGTCAGCAGTACTGTGTAAATGTAACCGCATGGTTGTATTAATGGCTTTTCTTTACTCCTTTCAATTCTTATATGTAGCAACTTTTTGTTTTCTTCTCCAGTCTGTATTCTGCTGTTATAGTGAATAAAAGGCAACAAAATAAAGTTATTTCCATTTCCCTTCTTGCACAAAAACCAGATGTTTCTAATGAACAAAACATCAAATTTATAAATTAGAATGGAGCTGAATGTCACATCTGGAAAATACAAAGGAAACTTTAAAAAGATAAAATCAAACCTGCATGAGAAATGTTCCTTAGCTACCTGACTCACATGATTCATAAGCATATTGAATTTAAATTTCTCTAGTTTGTTGTTTTGGGTGATGTACTAACAACCTTCTAGTTTTGGAAATCTAGCTCTTACATTATATTACTGTAGAAAATCTTAATCAACAAAAACAGGTTGTTGTTGTCACTCCTCAGGGTTTATTCATTTAATTTTTCACTTGGGGGTCAATAGTTGTATTTTCTTTGAAGGAAAGTTCAGTTGAAAAGGGTCTCTTCATGGGTCACGAGGATTTATTCATGGTTTTTTGATTATTAGGGATCTACTGAGTAATTCCCCTGGTATCTCCTGTAAACCTCTTTTCCCGATATTCAGAATTTTTTTTTTTAAATACTTCCTTTTCTTCCTTTCCAGGTTGTATCATTGGGAAAAAAAAACAGCCATTCTGCTATGCTTATTTAATAACAGTCTAGAATTCGCTGGACTATATCTATTACTAGATAACATCCACCCTCTTTTTCAGAGTGCTAACAAGTTGCGATATGTTTAAGGAACTTCTGATAATCCTGACTAGTGTGTCTGTATTTGTATCACGGGCTCCTACAAAACTAACGAAGGGTGCTTAAAGGATTTGGCAGTGACAACACTGTTTCTCAAGGGACACCCAGTTGCCAAAAGTAATGCAGTGCAGTGGATATTATACCAATTTGGGATTTATTTATTGCTCAGTAGTAACAATTCCAACTTTCTGAACAGTGAAAGAGAAAAGAGGGGCCAAGAAACAGGTTGTGGCTCACGACTCCCACTGTCATTTACCTGCTGTGTCTTTTATCAGGCTATATGAATTGTTTTTTATGCCAGATTGTCTTGATGAGAATGCTAATGTTTGTTTTGCTCTCACAATGCTTTTTTTTTCCCCTTTAAAAATGCATTGCCTTCTTTTTGATGTGAGCTTCAGAAGCCTGTTTTTTGGGAATTAGGTTTGTCTGCTTCCCCTCCAGTATAATTTATGAATGTTCAGTGGCAGATCATATCTGGTTTGTTCAAAAGTTGTTGCATTGTACAGAAGAAATTTTGTAGTGGAATGTCAAAAAACAGCAAACTTACCAATTTACACACACACACTCACGTTATACATATGTATGTGTGTGTATATGTGTGTGTATATGTGTGTGTGTGTGTGTGTGTATACAAATGGAGAGAAGAAAGAGAGAGGTGGAGAAAGAGAGAAACAGAAGAAAGAGGGGGGAGATAAAAGAGAGAAGAGGGAGGGAGGGGGAGAGAGAGAGAGAGAGAGAGAGAGAAAGAGAGAGAGAGAGAGACTAAAATTGATATATAGCAACTCTAATAAATTTGCTATCTTGCCATGCCAACAAAGGAATAATAAAAGGGCTTGGTTTTGCATATGTCATATGGCATCTAAGTTTTATTCTACTGTTTTATCCCCTATAGTTAAATTTGGTATGGTCGTACCTTTGATTCTTTTATAGAGTCATAACTTTTGTGCATAAGCATGCAATCATCTTTAATGGAATAATACTAGCATTGGTATTCTTGTCAAATGTGAGACTAGAAGCACAGTGCTGTTCCAATGCATTTTTTTATCACAATGCAAGCAAAGATACAAAAATAAAATTCTTCTTTTTAGAATGGCACTGGCTCCAAATAACTCCAACATCCCCCACTCCTCTCAATCTATCACTCTGTTGTGCAATTACCTGGTTCACAAATAAGACAACTTCCACTTCTATGGAAGCCATTTTTTTTCAAAAACATCTCCCAAATCTATATGGCATTGTCAAATATAAAGCGAGATTCCCAGATGAAATAAGGGGCCACTTCATTGCTCAGGCACATCATGTTCTATTGTGTGGAACAACATCCCTCTAGAGATCTTTATGTCCTCTACTTCGATGATTAGAACAAGAAAAGAAAAATGAAAACCTGGATTTTTTTTCTAACATTCTGTTTGATGGGATGGGAGCCCAACCTTTTGTTAGGAACTTACATACTAGTTGAATGTTTCCTTCTGAGAAATACATTGGGTTCTTTTTATATTTTGGGATTTTGTTGCTTTTGAGGTTGTTTTTAACTAGACCATTGGGTCATCATTTCAGATATATTTCTTTACCTAAACAGAAAAAACAGAATGACCAAGAATGGGCAAAAAAAAAAAAAAAAAAATCAGTGGGAGCAGCTGAGTTTTCTCAGCTCAGTCCTTACAATTTAGCAATAATGCAGAGAAACAGATGAGGCAGGAGTGTGTGGATCTCTGGCAAAAAGCCACCATGAACAGACCTCTTGTACTTGAACAGGAGTAAGCCCTATTTAAGCCCTATTTAATACCTGGAAGGAAGATATTTCCAGCCCACCTTAAGCAACCAGATTTGGCAGAGTACCGGATCTCCATTATTTGATTACTTTCTTCCATTGTTTGTATTTCTTTTTGTTTAAAGTTTACTGTATCAAGTTGGATGAAGCAGGATTGATCTAAAAAAAAGAAAAAGAAAAAACTGGAAGACTGGAAGACTATGACATTAGAAAAAAAGAAATAAATCCCAGACTTGTTAAGAAAGAACAAGGGCATTCACAGGAGTCTTTATGTTTTTAA
>NW_024098145.1:0-7320 GCF_016545835.1 Crotalus tigris | reverse complement strand
AAATTTTTGTGATCAGTCCATACCTGGAAGGGGATTTTGTTGCCTTCCAGGAACTGTCGCCACGTGAGTAATGCCCAACGTATCCCATCAGCCTCCTTCTCCCATACGGGCCAGCGCTGTTCTGTTTCCGTGAGTTTCTTAGATGTATATGCACAGGGTTGCAATACTGCCTCATCATTTTCTTGTAATAGCACAGCCCCCACTGCCACATCACTTGCATCTGCCTGTATTATGAAGGGTTTGTCCATGTCTGGGTGCCTTAGTACTGGTTCGGCAGAAAAAAGTCTCTTTAGTCTCTCAAACGCTGCTTGGCACTCCATTGTCCCTGTTAGTGGCTGGCTAGGTTTTACTGAGGATGTTCCCTTCGTTTTTAGTAAGTTGGTGAGGGGCAAGGCTATCTGTGCAAATGAGGGGATGAATTGGCGGTAAAAATTTGCAAAGCCCAGGAAACTTTGTAGTTGCTTTCTTGTGCGGGGTGGTGCCCATTCTAATACGGCTCTGACCTTCTCTGGGTCCATTTCAATGCCCTGTGGGGATATGCGATAGCCTAGGTAGTCTATCCTTTCCTGGTGGAATTCGCATTTTGAGAGTTTGGCAAATAGGTGAGCGGCTCGCAGCTTCTTTAAAACCGCTCTGACAAGTTTGACGTGTTCTTCTTTTGTTTCGGTAAAGATAAGAATGTCGTCCAAGTAAACAAGGACACCCTTAAACAGGTGCTCCCTTAGAACGTCATTGATTAATTGCATAAAGACTGCAGGGCCCCCTTGTAATCCAAATGGCAAGACTTTGAATTGATAGCACCCCATGGGGCAGTTAAATGCAGTCTTCCATTCGTCCCCTTCCTGATTCTCACGCGATAGTAAGCTTCCCTTAAGTCTAGTTTAGAAAAAATTTTCCCTTTCGATAGGTGTGACAGCATGTCTTTAATGAGGGGCAGCGGGTATAGGTTGCTTTCACTGATTGTGTTCAGGGCCCTATAATCCACGCATAAACGTAAAGAGCCATCCTTCTTCTCTCTAAAAAGGACCGGGGCAGCCACTTTTGGCTTAGCTGGTTCAATGAAACCTCTCTCCAGGTTTTTTTTTTATAAATCTTTCCATTTCCTCCTTCTCCTTTGGGCTCATGGAGTATAATCTGGGCTTTGGGAGTTTTGCCCCAGGCTTGAATTCAATGGTACAGTCTGTGGGTCGGTGGGGGGAAGCTCATTCGCCCTCTCCTCACTGAAGACTTCAGCAAGGTCCCTATATTCCTCTGGTATTTCTGTTAATTCTTTTTCCTCTCCTATGGATGCTTTTTCTATTCTTGATTCTGGTAGCCTCTCTTGGGGTTTTAAGTCCATAGGGTCCCCCTTCGGGAATTTGATTTCTGTCGTCCTCCAATTTACCCAGGGGTTCCATTTTTTAAACCATTCCATCCCTAGGATCATTGGAAATGCCATGCCTGGGGTCACCACAAACGTTATGTCCTCTTCATGTTTGCCCAGGGAGAGTGTATTGGTAGAGTGGCTAGGTAGCTGGCACCCCCCTCGCTATGGATCCATCTAACTGGCCAAATGAGATTGGTTGTTCCAGTCTCCTTGACGGAATGCCCAGATTCCCCATTAGTGTCGGGCTAATGAGGCAGCGGGTGCAGCCAGAGTCTATTAAGGCTTTCACCTTCACAGCTTCGGGCATGGGGGGGATTAATATAGTCACTGTTTTGAAGATGGGTGTGATGCGTCCACTTACCAGGGGTTCGCCTTCCGAGCTGTCATCTGAGGCATACACCGTCCCTGTGGTGTAGGCTGGAGTTCTTTCCCCTTGGTGAGCAGAGGTGGGGTTTTCTGCAATTTCCATCATTTTCATGGCTGTTTCTTTTGGCTTAGCTGAATACCCTCTGGGTTTGTTGATTGGTGATCTGTCTGGGTTGTGCTGGGGGGCCTTTGAGCGGCATTCTACAGCTCGATGCCCTTCTCTTCCGCACTTGAAACACCCCATCTGCTTCGTGGCTGTATCCGATGATTTCACCGGTTGGTGTGTCAGCTCAGGCGGGGGGCGGCTCCATTGTTTTCCTCGGCGATGCCTCTTCAATATGTCGATCTCTGCTTCCTCTGCAAAGACGTACCATTCCTCAAGTCGATGTGGGTCTCCTCGGGGCAGGCAAGCATCATATAGATCATAGTTTAGTCCGTCTTTGAAACGGCCAAGGAGGATGTCTTCTGGCCAATTCAGTTGGCTGGCAATGGCTCGGAATTCGTGTGTATACTCAGCCACTGGGCGTTTGCCCTGCCTCATCGTTGTTATTCTTTCACGGGCTTTGCGATCAGCCAGGGGGTCTTCAAATCGTCTTCTCAACGAGGACATGAAACGGTTGAAGTTACTGAGTTCTGGGGCATTGGAGTCATGAAGGTTCACCACCCAATCTGCAGCTGGTCCATCCAGGGCAGATTGCACGATCCGGATGCGGGCTTTGTCGCTGGGGATGTCCTGCCCATATTCCTCCATGTAGCTGAGGACTTGGGTTAGGAAAAACCCCAAGCGTGTTGGCTCCCCTTTGAAATTCACCTCCAACGGTGGACGTCTTGGAATGGATCGGTGCCTCCATTGTGGGTGGTAGTGTCTTCCGTCCAGATTTCCATCTGTGGTCCGGTAGGGGGTGGGAGCTCCTGGATCAGTAAATGTCCCTGGGGTTGCAGGTTCCACGTCCCCCTCGGGGTCTCTCCCTTTGTGGCTCCAGGACCTGGGGCGGGCGTAGGGCTCAGGAATCTCCTCTCCTAGGGAGCTGAGAGTTCTCGTCATCAGGTCAATAGCTCTCTCTAGGATCCAGTCTGAGTACGGCATACAGCTTCCTCCCTCTTCACTTGCGTGCAGGGATTTCTCCATCTCCTGCTTCCATTCTGGTTGCTTGTTTCCCCGTCTCAGGGTCACTTTTCTTGATTCCTTTCCCCACTCGCTTTTCTTTCCAACGCCCATCGACCAGAGAGGCTTGTGGTCCTGTGTCTCCACCACTTCTTCTTCTGAGAAATCTGGCCTCTCGGATCCCAACATCTGGCAAGGTTCCAACTGGGTCAGCGGCTCTCTTGCCAGGGAGTTTTCTCCCTCTCTTGCTTCGTTGTCTGACATGGTAAATTTTTGCAAAATCCCCCGGCAAGTGTCTACCTTCCAGGTGGATTAATTTTGCAAGTCCTGTCTAATGTAAGGACCCACCCCACTTTGCATCTTAAGAAGACAGAACTCTTGGAATAGCTCTTCCAACAGGAATCCTTTATTAAGAGAAAATGGGTGCAGGCATGCTAGACAGGACTTGGGGTTCAAGCTCTCCCATTCAAGGTTTTAAGGGGTTCCCCAGTAGTCCCACCCAATCAACCACCCTTCCAGTGATAGTTTCAAGTATCACAATTCCATCCCCTTTCTTCTTCCGTCTGGATGGAGACTTCAGATAACTACATGAAAGGCAATTACTCTTCTTTGATATGTTAAAGCTTAGAGGCCACAATAAACACCCATTCAGTTCTTTGAAGTGTGCTGAAGGAAGTGAGGGCCATAAAGCCCCTTTGCTCTCCCCCTTTTCTCCCTCTTATGGCAGAATCCAGAGAAGGCAGAATTGGGAGTTTCTATGTTTGATAATTAAAGATGAAATATAATTGGATTCTGACAGGTTGGATACGGAAAACATGTTTTTTCAGGTTGCCCAACCTGTGGGGAACCTGAGTATATGCATACATTTCGAATTTGAGGTCAGTTTCACATTTGAGTTTTCATGCTTAATTGCTTATTTGCCAACAATTGTGATATTGGCCCAGGCCTACCTTTTGAAGGAAAGGTCAGATACGGAAAACACATGTTTTTTCGGGTTCCACAACCTGTGGGAAACCTGAGTATATGCATACATTTCGAATTTGAGGTCAGTTTTACATTTTGAGTTTTCATCCTTATTTGGGTTATTTGCGAACAAATGTGATATTAGCCCAGGCCTACCTTTTGAAGGAAAGGTTGGATATGGAAAACACACATTTTTTCGGGTTCCCCAACCTGTGGGGAACATGAGTATATGCATACATTTCGAATTTGAGGTGAGTTTCACATTTTGAGTTTTCATGCTAAATTGGCCATTTGCCAATAATTGTGATACTGGCCCAGGCCTACCTTTTGATGTAAAGGTCAGATACGGAAAACACATGTTTTTTTAGGTTCCACAAACTGTGGGGAAACTGAGTATATGCATACATTGTGAATTTGAGGTGAGTTTCACATTTTGAGTTTTCATCCTAAATTGGCCATTCGCCAACAATTGTGATACTGGCCCAGGCCTACCTTTTGATGGAAAGGTCAGATACGGAAAACCATGTTTTTTTGGGGAGTTCCCAACTTGGGCCAACCTAGTATATGCATACATTGCCCCCCCCTCGAATTTGAGGTCAGTTTCACATTTGAGGTTTCATGGTAAATTGGGCCATTGCCAATAATTGTTATACTGGCCCAGGCCTACCTTTTGATGGAAAGGTCAGATACGGAAAACACATGTTTTTTTGGGTTCCACAAACTGTGGGGAAACTGACTATATGCATACATTTCGAATTTGAGGTCAGTTTCACATTTTGAGTTTTCATGCTTAATTGGCCATTTGCCAACTTTTGTTATACTGGCCCAGGCCTACCTTTTGATGGAAAGGTCAGGTACGGAAAACACATGTTTTTTCGGGTTCCCCAACCTGTGGGCAACCTGAGTATATGGATACATTGCGAATTTGAGGTCAGTTTCACATTTTGAGTTTTCATCCTTATTTGGCTTATTTGTCAACAAATGTGATATTGTCCCAGGCCTACCTTTTGAAGGAAAGGCTGGATACGGAAAACACATGTTTTTTCGGGTTCCCCAACCTGTGTGGAACCTGAGTATATGCATACATTTCGAAATTTGAGGTCAATTTCACATTTTGAGTTTTCATCCTTAATTGTCTTATGTGCCAACAATTGTGATATTGGCCCCGGCCTACCTTTTGAAGGAAAGGTTGAATATGGAAAACACATGTTTTTTCGGGTTCCCCAACCTGTGGGGAACCTGAGTATATGCATACATTTCGAATTTGAGGTCCGTTCACATTTTGAGTTTTCATGCTTAATTGGTCATTTGCCAACAATTGTGATATTGGCCCAGCCTACCTTTTGAAGGAAAGGTTCGATACGGAAAACACATGTTTTTTCGGCGTTCCCCAACATTTGGGTAAACTGAGTATTGCATACATTACGAATTGAGGTCAGTTTCACATTTTGAGTTTTCATGCTTATTTGCCAACAATGTGATATTGGCCCAGGCCCTACCTTGAGATGGATATAGTGTTTGGAACGGAAAACATGTTTTCAGTTGCCCAACCTGTGGGGAAACCTGAGTATATGCATACATTTCGAATTTGAGGTCAGTTTCACATTTGAGTTTTCATGCTTAATTGCTTATTTGCCAACAATTGTGATATTGGCCCAGGCCTACCTTTTGAAGGAAAGGTCAGATACGGAAAACACATGTTTTTTCGGGTTCCACAACCTGTGGGAAACCTCAGTATATGCATACATTTCGAATTTGAGGTCAGTTTCACATTTTGAGTTTTCATCCTTATTTGGGTTATTTGTGAACAAATGTGATATTGGCCCAGGCCTACCTTTCGAAGGAAAGGTTGGATATGGAAAACCCATGTTTTTTCGGGTTCCCCAACCTGTGGGAAACCTGAGTATATGCATACATTTCGAATTTGAGGTCAGTTTCACATTTTGAGTTTTCATCCTTATTTGGGTTATTTGCGAACAAATGTGATATTAGCCCAGCCCTACCTTTTGAAGGAAAGGTTGGATATGGAAAACACACATTTTTTCGGGTTCCCCAACCTGTGGGGAACATGAGTATATGCATACATTTCGAATTTGAGGTGAGTTTCACATTTTGAGTTTTCATGCTAAATTGGCCATTTGCCAATAATTGTGATACTGGCCCAGGCCTACCTTTTGATGGAAATGTCAGATACGGAAAACACATGTTTTTTTGGGTTCCACAAACTGTGGGGAAACTGAGTATATGCATACATTGTGAATTTGAGGTGAGCTTCACATTTTGAGTTTTCATCCTAAATTGGCCATTTGCCAACAATTGTGATACTGGCCCAGGCCTACCTTTTGATGGAAAGGTCAGATACGCAAAATAATGTTTTTTCGGGTTCCCCACCTTGTGGGAAACGACTATATGCCATACATTCGGAATTTGAGGTCAGTTTCACAGTTTGAGTTTTCATCCTTATTTGGGGTATTTGCGAACAAATGTGATATTGGCCCAGACCTACCTTTTGAAGGAAAGTTTGGATACGGAAAACACATGTTTTTTCGGGTTCCCCAACCTGTGGGCAACCTGAGTATACGCATACATTGCGAATTTGAGGTCAGTTTCACATTTGGAGTTTTCATGTTTAATTGGCTTATTTGCCAACAATTGTGATATTGGCCCAGGCCTTACTTTTGAAGGAAGGGATTGTGGAGGACCCACCCCACTTTGCATCTTAAGAAGACAGAACTCTTGGAATAGCTCTTCCAACAGGAATCCTTTATTAAGAGAAAATGGTTGCAGGCATGCTAGACAGGACGTGGGGTTCAAGCTCTCCCATTCAAGGTTTTAAGGGGTTCCCCAGTAGTCCCACCCAATCAACCCCCCTTCCAGTGATAGTTTCAAGTATCACAATTCCATACCCTTTCTTCTTCCGTCTGGATGGAGACTTCAGATAACTACATGAAAGGCAATTACTCTTCTTTGATATGTTAAAGCTTAGAGGCCACAATAAACACACATTCATTCCTTTGAAGTGTGCTGAAGGAAGTGAGGGCCATAAAGCCCCTTTGCTCTCCCCCTTTTCTCCCTCTTATGGCAGAATCCAGAGAAGGCAGAATTGGGAGTTTCTAGGTTTGATAATTAAAGATGAAATATAATTGGATTCTGACATCCGGCCCCTCTTAACAATAAGAGAGATCCACCTGAAAGAAAACACAAGTAAAAAATTTAGTTAGGCTTGTTAGGATACTCTGTGTGAAACTTATTCAATAGCTTCGGGGCTCTGACGTGACGTTTATGGACCCACTCATTTTGTGAGGCAGGGAGGTGTTTCCAGGCAACTAGGTACTGAGTTGTTCCACGATATCTCCTAGAGTCCAGGATCTCTTTTATTTCGAAGTGTTGTTCCCCCTCCACCATGATTGGAGGTGGTGGGGGGGGGATTTTTGGCCGTAGAGGTGACTGATGCTATCTTTTCAGCAAGCTGCAATGAAAAATTGGGTGTATTTGCCTGAGGTTTTTGGGTAATTCTAAT
>NW_024098144.1:0-109442 GCF_016545835.1 Crotalus tigris | reverse complement strand
ACGGGCTGCCAGATGTCATTGTGTCCGACAACGGCCCTCAATTCACCTCCTCCGAATTCCAAGCTTTCTTACAGGCAAAACTGATTCGTCATGCCACATCTGCACCTTTTCACCCGTCCACCAACGGTATGGCTGAACGTATGGTGCGCATCGCAAAGGACGCCTTGAAGAGACTCACCTACGGGGACTGGCATCACAGGTTGGCTGACTTTCTCCTTTCTTATCGCACCACACCATCCACTTCTACAGGGAGAAGTCCAGCTGAACTTCGTGGGGGGCGCCAACTTACTACTAGACTTGACCGGTTGCATCCGGACAGACTGCCTTCATCTACCTCACATCCTAGGGCCCCTAGACAACTACTTGTGGGTGCCCCGGTTTGGGCTCGCACTTACGGGCCTGGTCATACATGGGTCCCCGCTTCTGTGTCCAGGATCACAGGTCCTCTCTCCTACGAGGTTGCCCTGGACAACGTCGTGTCCTGCGTCGGCACATCGACCAACTTCGCTCTAGGCGAGACTTTTCTGCTGAGACTCCTGGGTCTTTTCCAGGGGGGGAGGGGGACCCTTTGGAGCAAAGGGAAGGGCAAGAGCTACTGCCCATCTACACTGAGGGAGCCACAAACGGCTCGTACCAAGGTTCTGCAATTGCTCCGAAAAGAAAGTCATGGAGCTTACCCACACAACAGGCACTCACGCCTACTCCAGCCAGGGAGTCACCCCGGGGGCATACTCACTTCCACACACAGCACACAGCACTCCAGCAACGGAGGATCCCCGGGGGCATCCCAACAAATCATTCCCGCAAGAGAGCTGGCACACAATGCCCAAGGTTGGCCTGACCTTACCCCAAATCCTACAGGGGGTCAAACATACACAGAGCTAGTCGAGGAACCAAGTCCCGACTACAACACCCCTAGCACAAATCAGGGACCACCTGAGTTTTGGGAAAGTACAGAAACCCACCCGAGCCCGAGCACAGAATGGGGTTCAGGGAATAGACAGCCTCCTGACGGGTCTTGGACTGACCTAGGAGGTTCTACAGAGACGCCCAGCAGCAGCTATCACTTCAAGGGGCCTGAGGGTCTACAGCTAGGTAGGTCAACCAGGTCACAAAAGCAACAGAAGCCCTGGCCTGACGAGCCCGGTGGGCAAGAGCAGGCCAGGCATCGGGGCACAGTCCTTGGAAGACACCATGGGCACAGTAGAGAGAACAGGCGCACGCCTCCCTCCAGTCAGGGGACTTATGCCAGTAACAGAGCTAAGAAGGTCACAGAGAGCAGAATTCTCTAAAGTACCTAGAAGATTACATAACATTGTGGCAAGACAAAAAGCCAGTAAACAGGGGGAACACTTGGGGAGCAAAATGTCATATAAAATAAATGTTGTATGTTGGTAGTAGTTTTAGCCCGGGGGAAAGGGGTGTTATGTCCCGAGCCTTGCAAACGGCTCGGGCGTTGCAGGCAGTCCCGGGCAGGTGCAAAGCTGCCCGGGACCAGACAGGCTGTCGCCAGCGCCGTGCGCATGCGCGGGTGCTGGCACGGGAAAAGTAACCCATTTACCGGGAGTTGCCTATATAAGAGGCTGTGAGGCGTTTGGGCTGAGCTGAAGCCATCTTCCTGTAAGCTGAACGCTGAATAAAAGAACCTGAGAACTCCAGCTGCTTCTCGTGTCTGTTTTCCCGCCAAGGACGCAACAACAGGCTTAAAAAGTTGAATGAAAACACAGATCTGTCTTCCTTTGGAAAAACGTTCAAGCAGACACAATGCTTGGGAGATGCCTTAAGCTTGTGTTGAGGCTGTGCCTATCTTCCAAGCTTAAATGATGCATGAAATGGAAACAAAACCAGGACCCCGGAAATCTCCTCAAGAGACTACTGTGCAAATTTCAATGCTTTTGGCTATTTACTATTTGGAAAAGTGTGTAATAAACACACACTTTTCCAAAAGCTAAAAAGACTGGAACAGAGGAAACAGAGAAACAGAGGACAGAGGAAAAAGCAAGAAAGGAAAACATAAACATTTTCGTATTATACATCTTCAATTCTATTGACCAGTTTGGGATCCCTAGGCAGTCCTTAAAATAAGCCATTTTGATAGGGAGGAAATGGCTCTCCTCAGTCAAAATAATGATTCCATAAGAATAATTTATTTTGAGATAATAATTTATTTTCATTCTGGGTAATAGTTTCCAGGGCCAGGAATATATATATCTATATATGAGTATTTATTTCTGTTGTTTATGAGTATTCACTTTGATTCAATATTGGTATAATATACCTCTTCATCTAATGTTGTTCAATAGTTTTGTGGGTATATCCAATTGCCAAAGCTGAAGAAGTGAATTTTGGACACAGCCTACATTATTCACATCCAGGCTATAAAAGATGTCTAAAAGAATTCACCCTATAATAATTCTCATATGCTATTGATGGCCTTATATTGTCTTTCATCCAAAAAGCATCGATCTTCAATGATAAATGTATCAATTCAAAGTAAAGCACTAATAAAGTGCTATCTTGGTATAATGGTGAAGACATCAGAGTAGAAACCAGGAAACCATGAGTTCTAGTACTACCTTAGGCACAAAACCAACTGGGTGGCCTTGGGCCAGTCAATTTCTCTTAGCTCTAGGAAGGAAGCAATGGCAAACCACTTCTGAAAAAAATCTTGCTAAGAAAACTGCAGTGACATTTGTACACAATTGCATAGAGCATAAAATCTTCACAGAATATTCTAAATTTTTTGTCCAAGTTTTCTGACATTGGAACACTTCTTCAAGCCAAAGTACTAGCTGAGATGAAGTGAGAAAGAAGTGCTGTTTGCTCCTGGGTTCTCAATTTCTTTATCCCTTAATTTCTCCCACTGCATGTAATGATTCATTTAATTTCTGCCAGTGTCGAGGAGATTTCTCCTCTGCCCAGCAATAACTTCCCTTTGGGATGCTAAACTTTGGCCAATGCTTCCCTGATGCTTGACCTTATAGCTTCTAATGAAAATAACTAAAAACAACCAAAGGCAGTTTTCTTCATGCAGATAATTTTGGAACAGAGTATAGTGCCAGATGATTAAAATCTGTATTTTGTCAACAGTTCAGTGAATAATGGGCTTAATGGTAAATTGGCCAGCATAAATTCTTTATTTTGAAAACATATTGCATCCCAAATTCTAGCTGGAAGGCAAGAAAACAGAGAATGTAATTAAATAATATGCTTCTGATACAACAGCAGTGTTCAAAGCCAAATAGTTATATAGTAATGCAAACTTTCTACTAATCCCCAGTTTATTTTTAAAGCAACCCCTGTTTAATTCTCAAATTTTGATTGTATGTAAATATTTATTACTTTGAAAGACAAAAAGGAGTTTCTGCAAAGATTGAATTTTTGAGATTATATATTCATAATATCAAATAATAATATATCATCTTCATAACTATATATGAAGATTCTGAAAAAGAGTAAGGTAATTCAAATTTTAAAACTCATTCTCTAAATGTAAAAGCAGCTCTGAAACATATTTTTTAAAAATAAATACAATATGGAATGTTATTTAACTACTTAGCATTGTTAAAGCATTTGTATTCCAGATTGATAGCATATTGCAATTATAATTTCTTGCTAATTTTTTTTTAAAAAATCTCAAATATACATATCATACAAACGTGTCTTTAAACAAATGCTTCATAGAAGTGACATCTGTTCATTTGAAAATCTGGTCATTTGGTTGAAATAGTTAAATTTCAATATTTACAGTTAATATTCATTAAATTCAATCTCAAAATGCTGATTTCTTCAAAGAAAATTTAAGCCTTCAAAGTAAATTTAAGTTTACTTCCAGGGGAAAATATTTCAAAATCCATAGCTGGTTCATATTTTTATTAGGGGCATTCAGATCAGAACACAATGAGCTTCTCAGATCTCTCTCAGTTAAGATGTTTTTTAAAAAGAGAGAAGAAAGGAGGAATGAAAGCAACAAAGTCCAAATCTAAGGACAGTTATTTTAATCACGAAGTTTGTAGTGAGTCCCAAGATGGGATATTAAATAGGTTGAAGGCAGAATCAGCATTTTGTTGAGTAAAAAAATATATCTTATAACCCATCTCACATGGACACACCACTCTCTTAAGTCTTTCTTGATTTTGGTTCACTTTTTAAAGCAAGAATTCAACTCAGGGTAGGTCCTGTACCAACATAATATAGAATTGCCTTTATTGACAAATTTGCTCCAAATGGCCAAATGTTGCTCTCCTCCCACCTTCATCTGAAGTTTCTTGGCTTGGAAAGTTGTAATCATATCACAAGCTAATCACCAATGGACCCTACTATGATAAATCAGGATGGCCAGAAATCTCTCTCTAATCTCAATGAGATAATTATAGGAGGAGTCCTCTTTTTATTTGAGGTCAGGTCTATGAAATCAACAAGATTTAAGTCTTTGGGTATAAGATCTCCACAAAGAAAATCACAAAGTAACCATTCAGCTTTGAGGGGGGATTCAGAGGTCAAGGTCTAAAAGGCAAAGTCTTAAGCCCAGCTCCAGAAATATGGAACAGAGAACCTTACCATAGCCAAAGTAGGCGCCCCCTTTTGAATTGTAATCTTTAGAACACATAAAATAGCTTGATCCTGTTTAACACAAGAGAGGAATTTCAGTAAAGATGTGTTCAGCTATATGAAGACTTGTGGAGACAATGGAAAGAGGGAAAGATAACAAATCACATTCACTGTATGTCTACCATCATAGCCAGAAATCTCATACTGGAGAAGCATAAAGCTTCCAGGTACCCTGTGTAAATCAAAGAGTAAAAGACCTTTGAAGCATGGATGCAGAGACATCATTTCAATATTTTATGTAAAGAGCAAGCAAAAGGATTTCTCCCAATCATGATAATGCTATACTGTCATTATCAACACAGTCATATGACATCACTCTCTACAACTGGATCACTTAGCAATGGAGTTCCTGGTCCCAACTGCCCTCATAAACTGATTGACTACCTGTGAAGGAAGTGTTTGTTGCCACCATGTGAAATTAAGGCTATTGTACAATAGATTACACCCTCTGTTAGGTCTTGTTCCTTTGATATTGGTATGCAGACTGATGTCTTTCCATCAGCTGGCCAATGTCATTCCCCAGATTGGCCAGTGTAGTTCAGTTAAAATCCTTACTGATTCTTCTTGTATTTTTTTGTCATATTTCTGTACACCTTTGGTCAGCTCTTGTAGTCTTTCAACAAGATAACGACCAGATGACTAGCTTCATCTTCCAGTACTGCCGGTAGAGATTTTTGTAAATTGATAAGACTCTTCTTTTCTAAGGGAAAAAAAGATCCACTTGACAGATGGATAATTATGGTGAAAGACTATTAGCATATTAGCAACTGACATGGGAAACAACCTTTTACTAAAGGAATCCTGAAAATAACAAAATTATTCTTCCAGCAAGGGAAGAAGTATCTGATATGCCTCTCATATGATTCACATCATACCTTAAAGTGAAAAAACATTGGTATCTATAATGATGAGATATAAGTTTTACTCTTATAAAACTTGCTTTTTTACAACATGTAAAATTAGCTGCATCCTTTGTGGAAAAAAATGGATGCTTTTACTAATTATTGGAGCTGTGTGCAAAATGCAACATCAGTTCATCTACTGGGGTCTTTGGTTATAACTCCTGCCTTTTATTTTAAATGTTATTATGGAATAGTCATTGGACTTTTTTAGAAATTTGTGTTGTTTTTAAACATAGACCAGTAGTTTGGAATTTGACATGAGGACCACAGAAACAGGTATTGCTTGCTTTATATTAAAATATTCTACATAGTTTGGAGAAATGCCCAGTTCCCAATAATTATAGTCTAGTCTAAAGAACTTGCTGTTCTTCCTATATCTGAAGAAAGATTTTGCTCGAAGTCATGATTATTTAGAAATTTGGATTGCATACATCAGTTTATATATTTAGTTTCCCATTTATTTCTTACTGTTACTAAAACTTACATCTTAATAAATTAACTGTATAACAGAAACATATTACATAAAAATAGTTTGGATTAGTATATAAGATTTCTACATTCAGGTGCATTCTTTCTCCTGCTTGACTTTCTCTGTTTACCTTGTATTTATTTATTTTTTCATAGGAAACAAATCAACAAGAAACACATTCAAGGCTATCAATTATAGCAGTACTCTTTCCCTATTTCTCTTAAACTGATGGATGGTTACGCATAGCAGGAAAATAGAAGCAACATTTTAATTTTGGAAATCTGCTGGTGTAAACTCATTTCCCCCAAAGGCTAGTCACAGAAACATTGCTGAACAAATCACGAGTTGTGATGGGAAGAAAATAACAAACACAAAACTAAGAGCCTGACTACATGATTTCCAGGGAAGGAACATTTTTATTGCTGGACCATAAAGATGAGTTAATACATCATAGAAAGGCCCAAATAGCAATAGTCTGCCCCCAAACTATCAACAATTTTCCAGACTGAAACTATTATAAATGTCCATGATAACCTATTGCTCTTCCACCACAGTTTGGAACAATGTATTGGAGAAAATAGTTTTGTCCCTGACCTTTCCATTATTAGCCATCAAAATTCTCCTCTTATAGCAATCAATTTTACAGTACCTCATTTTATAAAGTGCACCAAATTATATTTTGTGTCATTCCTGAACAAAGTGTTATCTATATAGATAGACGTGGTATTTATACATAGCAACAAATACCAGGATATTGTATATGAGTGGGAAGGACGCTACTTTTCATCTCTCCTATGTATTAATCAGGCATATAATCCTACAGCATATTATGCCATTTATATTAAAAAAATAATTCTACTTCTTTTGTTATAGATATAAAACCTATAAGATCACATTATGGAAAATAGTGGTCTTGCAGAATGGATGTATGTCGCCTTGAAGTGACATGGGTGGCATACAAATCTAATAAACAAATAACTATATCTGGCAATACAAGTTTAATAAATAAATAAATGTATTGCAGAAAACCCATTCTAAAACTAGCTTATCAAAATTATAACTTACCTGCTTTTCAGTACACACAATCTCAACTTTGTACTCAAAGAATATGAGGTTGCATCCAACTATCTTGTGCTTTAGTTTTTTGTGGTCTCACCAGCACATTTGTTTCATTTTCATGGTCAAGAGAAAACTCACCAAAAGTTTGAAGAAGAAAGACCTCAAACAGCCAATATGTGGTATAACCTTTTTTTTTTTCCAGAGGAGGACATTAAAATGAAAAAGTTTCCCAGGACTTTAATATTATCTTCCTCTCCCCAAACACACTTTTATATTATTTTATCTGGTGAAGAGGTCTGGGGATTTTGAAAACCTTCCTATAATTTTAGCAGATTCATTGGCTTTATTTGAGTGGGATTGGGGTATTGAGTTTTGTAATATTATTGGTTTAAGCTAATTACTTAAACTCATTGCCATATTGGTTGGAAGCCTGCTGAAATATTCATGGGAAAAGTTTTGTCACACGATGATACTGTCAATGAAGAAAATAGAAATATATAACTGGAGTGTCCAAAGGATGCATGAATGATAGGAATTCAAAATCAAAGGATGAAAGCTGGTATCAGTTTCTTCTTTCTGCCAGACAGGCGGACCTTCAAAGATGAGTCATCTTAAAGCACAAAGAGAAGGAAATGAACAGGAAGTAGAATGGGGGAAGTTTGGATTCAGAGAAACTTCAACTATCATAAATATTAATGTATAAGTATATATATCTACCCCCCCCCTCTCTGTGTGTATGTATGTGTATGTAAAGAGATAGACTATCACAAACTCTGAACTCATCTTAAAGGACTCTATTAATATCTGATCTCAATAAATATTGGAGTCAGCTGTCTGGAATATAGTAAGAAAATATATTTGCAAGAAATTTTTTTCCTTAAATCAGTGATTACTTTTGTAATTTGAGGTCTATAGTTCCTCCTTTAAGAACAGGATTTACACAAATTATTCCAAATCTTTCTTTTGTCTGGAACTCCATCTGTTAGCTATTAGTGTGATCAATTAGACAGGTATGTGATTAAACAATTAGGCAAGCTGTTCTTCATTTACCAGAAAAATCAACCGTTCAAATGAAAGATGACAAAAAGGTTATATAAATCCCACACCACTTTATAAAAACTTCAAAAACAGGGATATTAATTAATTATGACCCAAGGAGATTTGTCCTTACATTGTCTAAGAGCAAGATATAAATAGCATTTTATAACCCTCTAATGCAACTTGCTGTTCTTATTTATCCAGTGCAGTCTTTTTTAACTTTGGTAACTTTAAGATGTGTGGATTTCCACTCTCAGAATTCCCTAAAAGATTAAGTCCAAACACCTTAAAGTTAGTATCTGTTCTTATCAGTTTAATATCTGATATGTTCTCTAAGTTGCCAGGACTGTAAAACGCTTATCCACAAGCTACAGATTATTTAAAAGTAAATTTACTAAAAGTACATTTTTGTTATCAGTTTAATGAGGCCAATAACACTACAGAAAAGATATCCATTAGCAGGAATTGTAGGTAGGTCTTTTCACAGCAAAGCTCTTTGCTATAGCAATTTTTCTTTAAGGACTCACTGTCAACTTTGAAAATGAGCATGGCTGCAGCCATTTTCCCTACTCAGTTTCGGTTGACACATAGCACAGAGGGAGGGGGTTTACCAGGTGCTTTGCTAGACTAAACAGATTTTCTCGCATGGGAACCAGGGTCATCAACTGATCCCAGGACTGCAGGCTGGCCGTTTCATGAAAATCCCACCAAGAAGATGTATTGGGGAATGTAGTAGCTTGCATAGCTTTAGGGGTGGGATTTCTTCTTTGTATTGGAGATTGTCATGTGTCTATTCAGACTTGGTTTCACTTTTGATGTGCCAATACTTTGTATCAATAAACATGTTCTTTGAGGAACTGCAATCTTCTGAGTTCTGCTTTATCTGTCTCTATCTGTTGGAACCATGAGTTCATAAGTTCAGCTAAGTGAATTATTAACTGAGTTTTTGTATGCATAAAGTGACTCGAGCTAAAGAATAGGAACATGCCTTGGGCAACAAATGCACTTGAAATATACATCCACATCCTCTCTCTGTGGTATAATCCAGGATTCAGAATCTTAAATCCTAAACCAATTGTTAACTCAGCAACCTATATGCCTCTTGATGATGATGAAAAAAATGGGAACTACATACATCGGGTGACTCTAATCTAATGTATTCAAGAGACAGTCATCATCAATTATTACCACCAACACATTCAAAATAAGATTTGCCCAAAAGGTGAGGGGGAAAGGAGAGCACATTCCTGTGTTGTATGATTCATGCATTTTGAAAGATCAGATTTGTGGCATAATCTGATACCAGATTCTATCTGATAAAAATATTGTTCTGTCCAGTGTCCTGATGTTTGAACAAATGCAGAAACTAGCCAAGTCAATTCCAAGAGATGTTGGTAGGTATAAATTTCTTCTTTTTAAAAAATATTCTCAAAATTAAGGCTTCCAGTCAAGTTCAGTTACCAAGTGAATGCCTTGGGTGGCATTCTTCCAATTAAGTCTGACATTCTTTCTCAGGTTGGTTATTTTCTGAGGGGATACAAAAATAACACAATATGCTGGCAAAAAGTGAAACTTATGGAACAAGTAGGAAGAAATGTTGTAAGCTATATAATAAACTTTGTGAACATGAAAGCTACATAAAACTTACTAGTGCCAGTAGAAGGAATTACCTCATTACTCTTAGGTAGAGATGAAGTGGCCAGTCAGGTAAAAAAGTAATTACTAATGGAAGCAGCAAAACGAATAGTACTGTTGAAAATATTATTGGATGTTATTGTATTTCTTGAATAAAATAGAAGGATGAAACCAGACTAAACTGCTTTGGGCCCCAATGCTTTTAAAACTTGCTGATCCAAAGCTGAAAATCAGTTAATGAGCAATTTCCAAAAGTGATTAGAAAAGGAAGTACGTGAGCTTAGTGTCTTTCAAAGGTGTGACTGCAGTTTGAATAAAGTGGCTACTTTCTTGTGTTCCAGATTCTAAACCTATCAGGAGGGCTATATCATGCTCTCCTTATAGGGGAAAGCTGACCTTCCATCACTGTTATTGGCTCTGCTTTTCACAGAGCTGTTTTAAGTTTGCCATTTGTTCCTCAAAAACTCAACATTCTGTGACAGAAATCAGGATGTACATTTTTAAATATGTAGTTATAACTATGTATTTGTTCATCTGTCTCAATCTTTGCCAGGTAATAGATCCTGCACTATCATATTTGGAGTTTAATCTTGATATTAATCAACAGTTAATATCAGTTAACAGTTAAGAGACTACATAGACATAAGCATGTCATTCTCTTTGCAAAGCTTTGGAAATATTTTATCATAGTTGTCTTCTAAGATTTTTTTTTTTTCAAATTCGAATCTAGTTTATAACCCTGAGATTTTTCTAGCAATCTTTCATTCAAGAGCTAGCTCAGTGGTGGCGAACCTATCGCATGGGTGCCAGAGGCGGCACTTGGAGCCCTCTCTGTGGGCACACGTGGTGTTGCCCCAGACTTGCCTCCCCCTGCAACCCCTCCTCTCCAGCAGCCCCCCTGAAGGAGACTCGCCCCCGAGCGTGACCCACATGGAGCAGCGCAGCCAAGGACATGGCAGCCAGGCAGCGAAGACAAAACTCTGCCCTCACACCCCCTCATGCAGTTGATGCTGCAGGGCGCGGGCAGAGGGTGTGGCCACCATAGCGCTGCTGGGCTGCCTGGGCAATCTGTGGTGGGCCCTGGAGGTGGTGAGTGGTCCTGTGGGCAGGTGGGGATGGGGATAGTGGGCAGAGCGGGGGCGGGCAGGGGAGTGGATCAGCGGCGGGGCCAGTTTTGGGGCACTCAGTCTCTAAAAGGTTTGCCATCACTGACCTAGCTAATCCAACCCTGATGTCTTGTCTGTCTATAATGAATCCTCTAATGAGGAGAATTTGGAATCTCTTTAGGATCAAGATTTGCAGAAGACTTTGGCATCCCTCTTCTAAGGGGACATAGCTAGGGGTAATGAAATGGTGGAAAACTTCTTTCTCTGATATAAAAAGAGAGAAGATTATTAAAGCTTCTGGAATAAAAAAAGTAGTAAGCCCACCCCCCACCCCCCCACATTAAGTGCTTGGAAGAACAGAATTTCTCCAGCAAAATAATTAGATAATATATTTGGGAGATACTCTGCTTTGCATATTTATGCCTGTCCTTCACTTTTCATGGTGTTGGTTGCACAATTTCGTGCCTCAATATATTATGGCTTTCCCTCATTTATTCCAAACTATGTATTATGTTTCTTGGACCAACTTATGATCACTCTTCTTAGCCACTTTTTAGAATAGACTTTTGCTTAAGGACTCTGAGAACAAACCAGCTTTGAACTATACTTCCATTTGGTTCCTCTCAGTGCTAAACTTCCTATGCCAAGTTCTTGTAGCCATAGAAACCATAAAACTACTGTATATGCCTTCTCAGCTTTTCCAAATCAAACAAGACTGACTGAATGCTCCCATAGGGAACTTTCTACCTATTACTATTTACACAACAAGACTTAGATTATTATAAAGTACCTGACCTATATAAAAATATAACTAATGAACTTATAATCAAAGAGATTCATCTAGACAGGGGTGTAAAACTGCCGGCCCATGGGCCAATTGCATCATACAGAGACCGCGTCCACCCCAGCTCCAGCAATGCAAAAAAAGTTGTGATACGACACGACATGTCATGTGGCATGGCAAGTTTGATACCCGTGATCTAGAGATCTATCTTATATTTACTTTTGTGACCAACTAATTTTCTTCAGAAAGCCAAAAATCAAGCCACACTTTCTGCATTTAATGTGGGGCTGCCACAAAGAAGAGGGAGTCAAGCTATTTTCCAAAGCGCCAGAAGGCAGGACAAGAAGCAACTAATCAAGGAGAGAAGCAACCTGGAACTAAGGAGAAACTTCCTGACAGTTAGAACAATTAACCAGTGGAACAACCTGCCTCCAGAAGTGGTGAATGCTGCAACACTGGAAGTTTTTAAGAAGAGACTGGACAGCCATTTGTCCGAAATGATATAGGGTTTCCTGCCTGAGCAGGGGGTTGGACTAGATGACCTCCAAGGTCCCTTCCAACATTATTATTATTATTATCGATCATCGCACAGTCAGCCAAATGTTCAGACTGGATTTGGCATTTTGTCTACCTATCGAGTCCTTACCCAGGACCTGGGATGGGCAGATGTGGATGTTTGATGGTATTACAGGTATCGTCGCAGGATGGAAGCAGTTCCTAATAAGGCCGCCTTTTGCAATTGACTAATAGCGAATTTGTCAATGCCAATGGTGTTCAAGTGTGCTCCAGTTGTTTTGGGATTGCACCCAAGGAGCCTATGACTATTGGTACTACCCTTGCTTGCTTTTGCCACAGTCTTTCTATTTCTATTTGTAGGTCTTTGTATTTTGTTTATAGCTTGGACTGCACCCTGATTAAGATTTTTCTTTCAACATGTCTTTGGACAATGCTGGCTCCCTTGGCCAAGAAACAGAGAAACTATGGCCTAGAGTTAGACAAGACTGACAAGGAAACCTTTACCTTTATTATAATTGTTGGAATGTCTATTTTATAATGATTGCAAGAATGTATTTTATTGTTCTGTTGAAGTTAGACGAAATGGAAACATATTGAAATTGCTCACTGATTTTAATCTCTAATATCATGTGCTGTGTTGTCAAGGCTGTCCTATGAATAGCATAGTGCCTGAGATTTAGACATCTGTACCCAGATAGTCTTTCATAAGGCAGTAAAATTTCCGACATGAAGCTAGGTGAACCCACTTTTAGGGAGTTCTCCATGTGCTGTTTTGGTCTGCTAAATTTCAGATTTTGTTGATACTTGGACAAGGGGATAGATGGGGAATTCATCAAATTTGTAGACAACACCAAGCTGGCAGGAATAGCCAACACTCCAGAAGACAGACTTAGGATGCAAGAGGATCTGGACAGACTTGAACACTGGGTGCTATCTAACAAAATGAAATTCAGTGGTGAAAAAAGTAAGGTTCTACATTTAGGCAAGAAAAACCAGGTATAGTATAGGGGGTACCTTGCTCAATAGTAGTAACTGTGAGAGGGACCTCGGAGTCCTAGTGGACAATCACTTAAATATGAGTCAGCAGCCTTGGTAAGGCCACACTTGGAATACTGCATCCATTTTTGGTCACCATGATGTAAAAAAGATGATGAGACTCTAGAAAGAGTACAGAGAAGAGCAGCAAAGATGATTAGGGAACTGGAGGCTAAAACATATAAAGAACAGTTGCTGGAATTGGGTATGTCTAGTTTAAAGAAGAGAAGGACAAGGGGGGACATGATAGCAGTGTTCCAATATCTCAGGGGCTGCCACAAAGAAGAGGGAGTCAAGCTATTTTCCAAGCACCTGAAGGCAGGACAAGAAGCAACAGATAGAAACTAATCAAGGAGAGAAGCAACCTAAAACTAAGGAGAAACTTCCTGACAGATAGAACAATTAATCAGTGGAACAACCTGCCTCCAGAAGTGATGAATGCATCAAAACTGGAGGTTTTTAAGAAGAGATTGGACAGCCATTTGTCCGAAATGGTATAGGGTTACCTGCCTGAGCAGGGGGTTGGACATGATGACCTCCAAGGTCCCTTCCAACATTATTATTATTATTATTATTATTATTATTATTATTATTATTATTATTATTATTATCGATCATAGCACAGTCAGCCAGATGTTCAGACTGGATTTGGCATTTTGTCTACCTATCGAGTCCTTACCCAGGACCTGGGATAGGCAGATGTGGATGTTTGATGGTATTACAGATATCGTCGCATGATGGAAGCAGTTCCTAATAAGGCCGCTTTTTTTCAATTGACTAATAGCGAATTTGTCAATGCCAATGGTGTTCAAGTGGTGCTCCAGTTGTTTTGGGATTGCACCCAAGGAGCCTATGACTATTGGTACTACCCTTGCTTGCTTTTGCCACAGTCTTTCTATTTCTATTTGTAGGTCTTTGTATTTTGTTATCTTCTCCAGTTCTTTCTCTTCTATTCTGCTATCTCCAGGCACTGCCACATCCACTATCCAGACTTTTTTGTCTTTCTTATCGACAATTGTTAAGTCTGGGGTGTGATGTTGCAGGTGCTTGTCTGTTTGAATTCTGAAGTCCCAGAGCAGTTTAATTTTATCATTTTCTATGACTTTCTCTATTTTATGATCCCACCAGTTTTTGCTTACAGGCAAATGATATTTTTTGCAGATCTTCCAATGCACCATTGTTGTCATGCCGCTGCTTGTAATCAGTTTGTGCAATCTTCTTGCAACAGCTTACCAAGCGGTCCACTGTTTCTTCAGCTTTGCAAAGAGAATGACATGCTTATGTCTATGTAGTCTCTTAACTGTTAACTGATATTAACTGTTGATTAATATCAAGATTAAACTCCAAATATGATAGTGCAGGATCTATTACCTGGCAAATTGTTGACTAGGCATACAAATGAAGATTATAAACTAGATTGGATTCATTCATTGCACTAAGTGATATGTTTATTTGTAGATATACATCATGTACAAATTCTACTATTTCCCCTTCTAAAACATGATTTATGCTTAGTGTTTTAATCCATCCAGCCTACAAGAGTTATCCAACAAATTATACTTAAAATAATTTGTCACTTAATACATTAAGAGCCAAACCACTTAATCAAAATGGGTGTATACTACTATTGATCCAGCTTGCCTCTAGTAATAGTTGTGGGGAGACTGAAGAATTTGGGGTGCTTATACTGGGCAATTATTTTTTCAATTGCTATAAGAAAGAAGTAGATAGGCTTGGAGGCCAGGTTTCCTGCATCCCTATGATTATCGCATTTCTGAAATGACCTATTATGGATTGGTGAAAAAAACCCCACCTCCTTACATTTTTAAATTAAGAAATTGGGGAACAAATAGCTCTGAAATACATATTTGAGGTAATAAAACAGATTGATCCATATTTAATTGCACAGCACTGAGCTAGCTAGTAACTTTCCTGATCTTTCAATGTCCTGAAAGGCCCAATGGAAAAAAACAGGTTGTGATGCAGGAGACTGTAGGAGACAGAATTATGTCTCCCCAATAAGGTCTGCCAGAAAGACCAGAGTGGGAAGCAAAAATGGAATGGTGGGATTTTGACCAACTCAGTTGTTTAAATCTATGTTTGAACTATATAGCTTGACATGAATTTTCATTGTAAGTTATTATCACTCTGACACAAACTTTCAGGTGACCACACCTCAAAACTGACTGAGATCAGAAATTGATTCTCCTGTCTCTAGTTGTTATCACATCCCTAGATGCTAACAATATATAAACAATTATGGGTTCTGTTTCTTTTTCCTGCATTAAATCTATTATCACTTCTATTGGGTGACCTGCATTGTTAGTATCAAGAGAAGAGTAACCTTCTGTAGCATCATGGAATTACACTATGATATGCAAATATCATATATACTTTATAACGAGGTGCACTTTTTTACATTATACTTTTACATGATGGCTATTTTTAGCAATTTGTCAAAAGCTCGAATGATGTCATCTTGACACCTCAAAAAGTAAAAATTCGGAAATCTGAAATCATCAGCTGTGGAAATATTTGGTAGAAGCAATTGAGCAACAGCTATCACTGCTCTCTAGAGTTGCTTTATAAGCTCAGTGAAAAGCTCTACTTGGGAATGAGAGAGAGAGAGAGAGAGAAAGGGAGCTGATTCATTTGACATGTGTTTCTTCTTACTGTTCATGGAACACCAAGATTCTCCTCAACTTGGTTGCCTTTTGCTAACTGCAAGTCTTCCCAGAAAGTTACCTGGAATTATCCTGAATGTCTTTAATAGCGAGTTTGTCTCAAAAAAAAAAAATTTAAAGTGATGATCTTACATTTTGATTTTAAATATATGGGTATCAGAGAAAGAGTGAACTAAACATGCAGCAGCACTTTCTGCTCAAGAATTGGTTCATTGCTCTGACAGAGAAAAAATTATCTACATACATACATAAGCAGTGCTTTTTTTCTAAAAAAAAAAAAAAAGTGCAGGAACTCACACATGTCATACAACTCGCCTTGCCTACCTTACAAGGTTCCATCCAAAAAAAGGTGCTGGAACTCCGTTCTGGGCATTCTGTGAGACAAAAACCCCTGGTACATAACTCTTACCTCTTTCAAACAGGGCTGAGTAGTATGATTCTTGATGCATTAAAAAAATTCCATGGAATTCAAACTAATTCCAGTATGTAGCATAGAAGTTTTAAAAGAGAATAATAATCTGGGCCAGTTTTGGCAGAGGAGCAATTTGCAGTGTTCATGTGTACATTGCCTAGACCATCTATGTTAGCTCTGCAGTAGCAATTAAAACTTCATTAATATTTAATCCATTTTGATAAATGACTCTGTAATATAACTATAATAATGACACCAGGTTTGCCTTGAGCTCTAATTTATAACGTCTGCCTACTCGCTTCTTTACTTTGTTATGAACAGATTGGGAATTAAATTACATTGTCCATGTATAATACAGTGCGCCTGATGAGCTGTGGCCCCTATTCACATACTCAGTCTACTCCAGGAATTGTTCCACCGGGGAAATTACATTCTTTGTCGCCACTATAGTAATCAGGAAAATACAGTTGGTTCACTTCAGCCTTTATGTCTCAGCATAAATAGATGGTACACAGAGACGTTTGACATCAGGCCCGTAAAGTGGCAACAGTATAAGAATTTAAAATTCTCCAAACTTTTTTTTAAAAAAAGAAAGTTCCCAAATAGAAGTATTGCCAAGCAGATGCAGCAACAACATTTGCAAGCATCAAGGTATAACGTGAGAATTTTGGGAGAATTTGGTCACCTTACAATGAATGCCCTTGTGTGCCACTATTGCTCCTTTCTTAGAAGAACCACTCCTTGTAGAAATAAGAAAACATTAATTATCCAGTGATCAAACATTTACTTTAATTTCAGGAAAAGCGATATTGTTGTTGTTAATTGCGAAGTCGTGTCCGACCCATCGCGACCCCATGGACAATATTCCTCCAGGTCTTCCTGTCCTCTACCATCTTCTGGAGTCCATTTAAGTTCACACCCACTGCTTCAGTGACTCCATCCAGCCATCTCATTCTCTGTCGTCCCCTTCTTCTATTGCCCTCAATCTTTCCCAGCATTAGGACCTTCTCCAGTGAGTCCTTCCTTCTCATTAGGTGGCCAAAGTATTTGAGTTTCAACTTCAGGATCTGGCCTTCTAAAGAGCAGTCGGGTTGATCTCTTCTAGGACTGACCGGTTTGAACGCCTTGCAGTCCAAGGGACTCGCAGGAGTCTTCTCCAGCACCATAGTTCAAAGGCCTCAATTCTTTGGCGCTCAGCCTTTCTTATGGTCCAACTTTCACAGCCATACATTGCAACTGGGAAAACCATGGCCTGGACTATACGCACTTTTGTTGGCAGGGTGATGTCTCTGCTTTTTAGTATGCTGTCTAGATTTGCCATAGCTTTCCTCCCCAGGAGCAAGCGTCTTTTAATTTCTTGGCTGCAGTCCCCATCTGAGGTGATCTTGGAGCCCAGAAAAATAAAATCTGTCACTACCTCCATTTCTTCCCCATCTATTTGCCAGGAATTGAGAGGGCCGGATGCCATGATTTTGGTTTTCTTAATGTTGAGTTTCAAGCCAACTTTTGTACTCTCCTTCTTCACCCGCATCAAGAGGCTCTTTAGCTCCTCTTCACTTTCTGCCATTAGCGTAGTATCATGGCAGAAAGTGAAGAGCGATATTAGTACAGGTGATATTATAGTAGTCCTCACTACATGATTTAATATTTATTTGACTTACTCTTAGATAAATTAAAGATTCTTTGTCAGTGTCTAACACAGTGGTTCTCAACCTTTCTAATGCCGTGACCCCATAATACAGTTCCCCAAGTTGTGGTGACCCCCAACCACTTATACATCACTGGGTGCCAGGGGCATGGCCAAAGAAAAGGGGGAAAAAATGGTGAAATGGTGACCCCCGTGAAATGGTCATTCGACCCCAAATGGGGTCCCGACCCACAGGTTGATAACCACTGGTCTAACACATCTATAGAGCAAAATAGTTTCACCTTCCTGTAATTTGAGAGGGAGGAATTTAATATTAGGAATTAAGTTTCATCATGGGATCCATATCTATTAATAGTGGGAAACTATGCCAATCTATCTAGGAAGAACTGCCACAACCTCCTGGTTAATATTTGCCAATTTGTACCATAACTTTACTACTGGGCACAGATCAGCCTACCTTAAATTGTTTTCCTGATGGTCTCACCTATCATCAGGGCTTTTTTTGTCATAGAATGCCCAGAATGGAGTTCCGGCACCTTTTTTGGATGGAACTTTGTAAGGTAGGCAAGGCGGGTTGTATGATGTGTGTGAGTTCCGGCACCTTTTTTTTTCTTTTTTCTTTTTTTACAAAAAAAGCACTGCCTATCATTATTCTCAAGAGTGTGTGGGGGGGAAGTATCTGTCCTTAATTTTTTCTGGATTCCTATACTATATTTTTTTCTTGAAGGGAGAAGAATCTTCCTTCTTAATTCCTTCTGGTACTTAGAGAGATGGAAAGACTGCTTTGAATTGCATATTTTCACTACGGCAGAGGTTCTCAACCTTTTCTTCACCATGGACCCTCTTTAATCACCTTTTGTGGCCACCAACCATGGCCACCGACTCCCAAGATTTAACTCAGGATTGAAATCATAACATTTCTTCAAGCCCCTGGGTCTGTAGACCATAGGCTGAGAACCAGTGCACTGTGGCATTGTGAGTTCAAGAACATATAATCTGCTCAGAGTTGCTTCAATGCGAAATGAGCAGGAAACAAATTTTATAAATAAACCAAACATAAATACATTAAATAAATAAACAAAATCATCGTGCTAGCTGCCTAGTTGCAGTCACATGGAATGGGATGGCTATAGTTATTATTGTAGCATTTGAAGAATCTTAATCACTTTCACAAAGGAATAAATTTAAATGAGAGGACTTCAGAATATTCTTATTCTAAGTCTTTGCCAGATTTCCCTAATCTGGGAATCGATTCTGACAATTCCTGGTCAATCAATCAATGTTTACTGTTAATGGCAAACTTGATCCTTCTTAGTGTGTAGGCATTATGAGATTTGTCTAGTCCCAGATTCAGTATAAGGTTTTGCCCATAAAATTGCACCCTTGATATACTTTTTTTTCATGAGTTCCATGCCTTTCTTCTCCATTCTGAGTTTTACCTTGACATCATAGTTCAGTGTTCTGACTCTAAACCATTCTCCTTTGTACAGCTGATTTTGTCTCAACCTTGGAGAACCACACTGTGCACTGTGTTTAAAAAGTGTATTATGAGCTTTAAATTCATTGTCACATCTACCTAATGCAACATACTATAAACAAAGGCCCTTGAGGGCATCCATTACTGTTCCATAATATTAACAGACCTTCCACTCCATCTGGTTCTGACAGTCTATTTGTAGAAGTCGGCATGCATTGTTTTATCAAAGATATCAGAGGATTTTCAGTTTGTTTTTTACGTGACTTTTTATGCCTGCCTGTGGATTCCAGATGTTACTTGATTAGCTTTTATTTTACTAGTGCATCAACTTGACTTATCTCTTGATGTTCTGAATAATCCATGTTCTCCTTTTCTCCCATCTTCACAATGTCTGTGTCACTTTTCACAGTCTCAAGTTACTAACTCCTACAATGAAAAATTGCCATTGACATATCATTCTTCTTTTCCCATTGTCTTTAATACTTCATACACTATACAAATTCACTCCTGTTTTCAATTCCCACAGGGAATTTTAATAGAACAGGGAGGTATCATTATTTGAATAAAGGAGGACAAGGACAATTATAGGCCTAAGTTGAGATTTGGACAAGGAAATGTTAATGGCTCTTGCAGTAAAAAACAGATGGCCAACTGATCAACTAAGAAAATAACCAGCCAATCTGAGAACTATGAAGATGTACCAATATGGCAGAATACCAGATCAGAACAATGAGATTTTATATTTTGAGGGGATAATCCAGTGGTGGGATTCAAATATGTGAACAACCGGTTCTCTGTGTGCATGCTGCCTCCAGAAATCTATTCTGGGCCCAGGCAACAAAAAATTAGTTACTGGTTCTGCCGAAGTGGTGTGAACCGGCTGAATCCCATCATTGGGATAATCTGTATTGTCAGGTGTAAAGATCAGGTCCAGACAAAAGGTTCTATTAAACTGATTTATTGCTAAACAGCATATGCATGGGAATCTTTCTAACTCATGTTAGCATTAGATAAGGTTCCAAAGAATCCAAGGGGATTTAGTCCATTTGTGGCTACTTAGGGTTTCTAGGTGGATCCTTCTTTTAACTCTGCCCTTAGATTCTGCTCCTTCTTCTCATACAATAGTCAGTTACAGCACTTCAGCAGCTTCCTAGGAATCTTTGTGTAACATCATCCAAACTTGCACTCCTAGATGGTTTTACTTCAGAACTTAATTCTGCAAATGTTCAGAATATTCATTACTTTAGAAGAAAGCTGACCAGCCTTTTGCAGTTAGGCCTAGAAGCGTTTGTTTGCTTGCCTCCAAGGATGAACCAGTTGAAGTTTTCAAGTGATCTTCAGGGGCACTTTGTAGAGTGTGGAGAAATCAAGCAAATTTAACTTCTATCTGTGAGAAATCTCTAGCAATCACATCTTGCAGCCTTTTACCACTTGGGTTTTCATTTTAAAATGATAACTGAAGTAAATGTATATTTTCTCATAAAATCAGGTTATACATAGTCAACAGTGGAAATGTAGTGCCCTTCTCTTTTCTTTATAATGCAAATAGAAGAGGCAGGAATGAATGGTTTCCTATATAATTTCTCATTTATTGAGAACTTTGAACTCATTGTTCAGAATTTTGTGCTAATGCATACCTAACAAATTTCCCTAGAGCAATAGTACCATTTTTAACTGTAAAATATACAACTCATTTCTATTTGTGTCTTTGCCATTGTGATTTACTCATTTCATTAACTCAAAACACCACTCTGCTATGTGTTGCTGGAGCTATTTGGAGTAAAATGAGTCTTGGTAGGATTTTTCCTTTGACAATACAAGTCTCTATTTCCTTTGCCACTTTTGGAATATAATCAAAATCATTTTAAGAGGCTAAATTTAAAGCCCATTTTTCTGGTGCTTTGGGGCACCACAGATTTAATCAACAAAATCAATAAGTGAAAGCAGCTTTGACTTTGTATTGTAAGATCTTTGACTTCTTGTGAAAAAAAATAAATGTTACTAGGAAACTGGTTGCCTTGCAAAAACAGTAATCTTAGGTTTCATCTCTAAGGGTTTCTAGCAATCTAGTCAAAGACTTGTGGTATTGAGTGACTCTTGCAGAAAGTGCAATGCACTGGTGGTCACTCATAACCTGGAGAAGAAGTGAGTGTGTTATTCTCAGGAGAAGCGACTGCATATTCTTTTTAACACTCAGTCTGCCCCAAAAGACCAAAAGGCCTATGAGGTTTTGCTCCAGGGAAAAGCACTGGCATTTGCAGAAAATGGAATATCCATCTTTTTATCAGCCTTCTCTATTGGTCAAAGCCTGTTTTGTTGCATCTTGTAGTATTCCAAGAGGATTGTAAAAAAGGATAGAGATTTTACAAAAAAAAGTCTTTGTGAATATATTTCCATTCCAAGCGATAACATGTTCTTTTCCTGTTGATCCAACCCATAGGCAACCTAATACATGCAACCCAGGTTTTAAGTGTAAACACATCTATCTGAACACATATGGTTGATGAAAAAGTAATTGTACAAAGGTCCATTTGTTTCTGCTTCTATCCTTAGAATCTGCCTCTGCTTTGAAATATGATACTCAGCTCTGTTGTTGGTGTCAGATCCCCTGCGAGTTTGCTAAGGTTAGATGGTAATCAGTAATACGTCATCAAGGTATAGCCAGGAAACAGGACACTTTGCACCTTGGGGGCTCCAGGTCTGGACCCAAAGCCAGGTCATCAGGGCCTTACAAAAGGCCAACAGGATCAGGGTGATCCTCAATCCTAAGAGGAGCATGCTCCAGAGAACAGAGGCTACAGTAGAGAAGGTACACATCCCAGATCCCATTCAACATCCCTTGGCTGATAGGACCTGTAGCATGCTCAACCTGTATCATGCTCAAATAAGTTTTCAGCTTATTTGTATAGATAAGTATTTTGCTGCTGATTGGTGATCTGGAGGCCTCAACTAAATACAGCAGAACTAAGAAAATAATCACAGTATTATCGATAACTGAAAGAGTAACTTGGAAATGTCTTAACCAATATATTGAGCAGAGGAGAGAGAGGGAGTTACTCCAAAGAAGACAAATAGAAATTGAGTTGAAAAGTGCTAACTCTGGAATATGCACAGCTTATTGTGAAGGAGGGTAACAAAACAGCCCATGCTCTTTAATATATTAATCCTAGATAATTATGTGCTCTTCATGAATGGCAGCAATAGATTCTTTATACTATATTTCCCCTATTGATTGAACTTTTTCAGGCTCAGATCTGCCCATTGATTGAACTTTTTCAAAGAGATCTTTGCAATGTGATTGCTTAAAGTAGAATTGCTTAGGAATGATATAATTCTTCTTCTTATGCAATATCATTTTATGAGATGGTAATTTTATTAAAAACTGGGTGTGCCTCTTTATCTTTTGTATTCCTTTCTTAAAGACTGTTTCTTTCATGAACTGTTAAATCTAACTAGTATCAATGCCTATAAAACCCCTCACTTTTTAAAGAGGTTAGGCTGCCCTATTATTACTATTTTTAAATGAAAGGCCTTTGTTTATCTCCTCTTTTCCCCAGTGCCCATCTGATGATGACTCCTCTAGCTATTCTTTCTGTAAAACTGTAGAATTAGGGAATGGGGAGATTTGCCTTTCAGATGTTGCTGAACTACAGCTGGGTTGAGACTTGTCATTAAGCAGGAACTGGAAAGGTGATAGCTCCCCCACTCCTGCCATAGAGAAAGACCAATGATTTGGCTAAAATTGGGAAACATTTGGGGCATGTGACTGTGGTGTTTCATTAAAGAGCTTTGTAAAAGCTATTATAGAACTGTAGAGGCCCCAAATCTAATCCCCTGCTTTGTGAAGAATTCCAAATGAAAGCATCCCAGGCAGATGGTTATCTAGACTTCACTTGAATGCATCCAAAGAAAGAGGATACAGCACTGCTCTAATTATTTGCTTTTGCTGTTAAGTATCTAGGCCAGCGGTTCTCAACCTATGGGTCGCGACCCCATTTGGGGTCGATCGACCATTTCACGGGGGTCGCCAAGCAAGGCCATTTTTTTCCCTGTTCCGGTGGGTGCCTTACCTCCCTTGGGCTGGGCCAGCTGGTGGCCCAGCCGGTGGTCGGCCTGCTCCATCTCTGCCGCTTGCCAGCTACGTCTCAGCCGGCGCAGGAGGCAGCACCATGCATGCGCGGCACTCCCGGGCGGGGAAAGTCCTCAACTTATGACCAGTTGGGTAGTCCTCAACTTTCAAACGGTTTAGTCCTCAACTGATGGCTGGTTGGGGGTCGCAGCATTAAAAAGGTTGAGAACCACTGATCTAGGCAAAGTGGGCAGCAAACAAGTCAAACAAATAAACAAACAAACATTTTACCAAATTACAGAAGGAGCAATTCCAAATTACTTTAAATCAAATGTATTTTTTGTCTGGTCCAGGCCAATTTTTTGACTGTAGAATGCCATTCAAAATAAGTATGCCCTCAGTCTGAAAAAAGAAATTTTCCACTACTCTGCTGTACCAGTGCAATTGTCATTTCACGATTGATGGTAGATTTGTTCTTTTATTGGTGGGCTACTAAGCTATTTAAAATCTTCTCTCTCTCTCTCTCTCTCTCTCTCTCTCTCTCTGTGTGTGTGTGTGTGTGTATGTGCACAAGGCAGAGGGGAAGGTGACAAACCTTTAGTGTAACTATGCCCTCACTACTGAATTATGAGAGAGTCTGTCTGTCTGTCTGTCTGTCTATCTATCCATCTATCTATCCATCTATCTAACATCCATTTATCTATCTATCATGAATGAAACATAGTAAGATATCCTTGGCATCTCATACATAAGCCAATAAATCCTGCCACACAAATAATTATTTTCCTACATTTGAATGTAAGAATTTTACATTTTTACATTTGAATGTAAGAATCAGTACTTGTCATGACTCTGAGATTAAGAGTGTGAAAAGTTCCAGGCTCTCTTAAAACAAAGTATTATTTCCTATACCACTGTAGTCTAAAAATGTAGCCATCCCATTTGAAAGCTCAGATTCAGATTCTTCTATACCTTTTCTAGTTATCATAAAGGAGCTGCCACTTTAGAAAGTCAGGAACTCTTTAAATATAGACTTGGAAGCAAAGGGGAGGGGAGCTAAGGAAAACTTGATCTATCACATTTCTTAAAGTCTCAATAGAATTTAAACAGATTATGGAACAAAAGCCTTTAAAGTGTTAGTCAGGATTTAACTTTCTTCTTGAGTTCTCCAAAGTCCCCAAAATGTTTTTTTTTTCTTTGTGGCGACCCCTCAAATAGTGGAACACTGTTATCATATCAACCCTAGGTCTTCTTTTCTCTCAACTAGCCATATCCAATTCCTGCAACCATTCTTTATATGTTTTAGTTTCCAGACCTTTATTCATCTTGGTTGCTCTTCTCTGCTCTTTTTCAAAGTCTCAACATCTTTTTTGTAATGTGGTGACCAAAACTGGATACAGTATTCCAGGCGTGGCCTTACTAAGGCTTTATAAAGCAGTACTAATACTTCTTAATTTCACGATATCCTCCTTGAAATTTAAGTCCCTCATTTTAATATTTTATTTAACTATTTACTCACTCAGTTTCATAATTATATAGAGAGTGATTAATATACCCAAAGATACCTACACCAACAAATTTGTGACCAGAGAGTTATTAAAAGCCATGGTGGCACAGTGGTTAGGATGCAGTACTGCAGGCTAACTCTACCAACTGGCAGGAATTTGAGTCTGATCAGATCAAGGTTGACTCAGCCTTCCATCCTTCTAAGGTCAGTAAAAGGAGGACCCAGATTATTTGGGGAAATATGCTGACTCTGTAAACCACTTAGAGAGGGTTGTGAAGCACTGTGAAGGGGTATATAAGTCTAAGTGCTATTGCTATTGCTATCTCATGATACCTTATATAGTATGTAATTTCTATTTATATATACATATGAACTTCCTCCAAAATTGGTTTCTACATATGTATTTCCCACACTTTAGTGGCTGATTTAATTTCTACATGGCTCCTGGTTCATTTCAAAAAAATCAGTTCTTAATCTTTTCTTCTGACAAGCATGACAGGTGTCCCAAGAGTGATGGCCATATTTGCTAGCTGATGTTAAAAAATAAGTAGTCCATCATGGAGCTGACTTTTCTAATTGGTATCTCATTCTTGACAGCTGACTCAAATAACCTTTGCAGGCATAACCTGCTAGGCACGCAATAAGCTCTTGCCATCTCAGGTTTAATGACACACAAAAGATGTCAAGCTGACATCTCAGCCCAGCCTACAGTCTACAGATGCTAAAATATTTAGATTAAAGACAAATCACATGTGATGGTGGTAGCTAGGATTAGACCAGTTCAGGACTTTCCCACACATTACAGTGATCTACATTATAAAATTTGATGTATGCTTAAAATCTGAACAAGTGAATATTTGAAATATGAAAATGCTATTCTGAGAAACATGCATTTGGAAATATATTTAAAGTAGGGTATGACTATTGTACAGTCATGGCAGCCTATAATTCCTGATTGTACATCCTGATGGATATATCAAACTCACCGTGGATGCAGCCTGGCATTTATGAAACAGAACCTCACTTTTTATGATAAGTTCCATTTCAGAGACTGGAATAAACCTGCCATGAAGCAGCAAAATAGGGCTTAGCTAACTAGATCCTTTTGAAGGGAGTGAAAAGCCAAGTATTCATATCTAACTAACTCCTTCTTTCACGCTGCTTCAACTAAGCCAATGTCACTTCTTGCTCACTTGGTGTATCTTATTTGGTTCTAACTCCATTAGCATGATATCTAGTCCAATTCTTCCTTGTCTAACTAAGCAAGCAAGCCAGCGAGGAAGATGGGTGACCTTGAAACATCCTAAGGATTTCAGCTTATGATTTCCAGAGAAGACTTGTGCTTTTTCCTTTGCAGTGCTTAAAAAACGCCTTCAAGGATTTGCCTGTGAAATCATAAATTATTTTCAAAGTAAATACAGAGTTGCGTAACTATCTCTCATTTTTAGTGACATCCAGCAACTGTTCAGAAGAGCCTCATATACCTCTGAACATGGAAGCTGTTTTTGCTTGGCCTATGTCAGGGAGGGAGATCAATACTTTTGGACAATTCATGGTCTCATAAGCAGATATTCCTCTGTTCCTGATTATTTATTTTTTTAAAAAAATGGACATAATCTTTCAGTATGGAAATCTGCTGCAAAGTGGGCACCACAATACATCAGATTTACACCACTCTACTCGATCTTGATCTTTTGTAGATGGCACTTGATCTTTTGTAGATGGCACTTTGTAGATGTTTTTTTGGATGAACTTGCATTATGCCACTTGGCTAACAAAATTGAATTTTATACTATCAAAATCTCATTTCAATCATAGGTTTCAGTGGCATTTTATCAAATCTTTTATTCTGGAGCTTTTAAAAGTTATTTATTTATTTGCTTACTTGCTTATTAAATTTATATGTTAACTATCTCACCACCCAAAACAACTCTGAGCAGCTTATAATACAAAAGAAAACTCTAGATATAAAAAAGAATGTAAACTTACAAGAGTTAAATACAGATTTTAGAAAACAGGAGTTTAGCAACGCAAAAGTGCTGTTTTCTCTGTCACTGCACCAACCACTTCCAGCCTAGAGCTCCCCACCACAATTGGGGCCTCTTACCCCTAAAGTTAGTCAATAGAGCTTACATTTATTGCAGATGCAGCTCAGCAAAGGTGAAGATCAAGCGGGAAAACTGTTTGTTGTAGTAATTAATTCATTACCATACCATCCAAAACGAGAGAGGGAACTATGTAGAAGTTGTTGTTTCTTAAAAATATAGTCTGGAATAAGGCCAGAAACAGTTCTTGTTGTAAATAAAGCACAACTTGAAAAATTCATGATAGAATTGTATTGAGATTCAGTATATATAAACAGCTAAGGGCTTAGGTGCTCATTTCAAGACTTTAGTCTGAAAGGGAGGGAAAAAAATCTAACAAACCAAATGTCACTATAGAAAAGTCAAATTTTCTTTCTTTCCTGGAAATGATGATGCTGATCATGATTTTGTTCATTAAAGAGAGAGAAAGTGATAAATATACATTAATATGATGAATCTTCAGTCAGTTAAAAATACAATACAATGGAAACTAATACAGATGGTGAGAGTCAGGAAGAGATTAAGGAAATAAGATAACCATATAGGCAAAAATAGTTGGGTCTGAGAAAGGAAGAACAGAAGCTATAAAAATATATAGGAAATGGCTAGCCAGGAAGTATAGGAAAAAAGGAAACCAGGCCAAATAAGATAAGAAGAGAATGATGAATTGAAATGATGAATTGAATTGAAAAGCAGGAAAAGAGCTTATTGTGGAGACAGAAATAAATATATTGAGTTTAAAAATAACCATAAGAAAATAATTTTTCTTATTCTTATTGTATATGTGAATATGATTTAGTATGTTATCAGGAAATGTGTATAGGCGGACGGAAAGAGTGTAACCTCATACTACCTCAGCCAATGGGGAAAGAGGAGGGCTGTAGCGGCCGGTGAGAGGGATGAATAAAAGAAGGAGATATTTTGGATTAAAACTTTGGAGAGAACCAAGCTTTGAGCTTCTCTCCCCGTTTATTGCAATAAATGAAACAAAAGGCCTTCATTGTGTCTTGGCTGGTTATTGGTCAGGCGAACTTGCCTCTGGTCATGAAGGAAAGTAGCCAGGAGCACATAACAGCCTTGGGGGCTCCTCCGGGATTTGCATCCGTTCCATCTTTGGCAGCCGGGGATATTCGAAAGGGGAGTGCGCACCTGGGTAAGTTTTTTCCAGCCCTAAAGGTCGGATTGCCCCTGCTCAAACAAGGAGGAATTGGAGATCCCGAGATGAAAGCCAGGACCCAGTGAAAACCTAAGGGAAAGTCGGCCGACCTAAAGAAGGACTTCAACTCAGCCTGACAGGTAAGATACCAGAGGGGTATCTGTATATCAGAGAGGTGTTAATGGGCAATAAGAGTTTGAAGAGGAGGGACGCCTCCCCGGCCAGTGTGCCGGCCAATAAGGAAAAAGAGGGAAGGTATTTACATTCTGGAATGAACTCCCTTAGGGAGATGGGAATCCCTTAGGGAGAATGTTAAAGTGTTTTAAGTCAATGCTTTAAACAAGGCATTTGAACAAAGGAAGGATGATACATTACAGTATATTCCTGGCCTAAGTACATGTTTGGCCAGCCAATAAATTAAATTGGGCTTCTCAGCTTAGCTTAGAGCGATGGGGAATGGATAGGCAGTGATTAAAGTCTATCAAAAATGCTCCTTGCATTTCCCATTGCCTAGAGAACAAGCTACAAGAGCCCTAAAAAGAGTAAAAGTGGAGATTTAAAGTGGAAATGATGTTTAAGGGTTTGTGTGTTTGGAGAGTGTATTGACTCATTTCTAAAAACCTGGGGGAGGGGAGGGAGAGACCCTCTAACAGTAATATATAAAACAATAAGGTCTTATTCCAAAAGGAAAATTTGGGAGATGGAATTCATTGGCTTTGAAAAAGCTTCTTGAAAATAAGAATGATTGTTTTGCCTGGGGTGAAGCATTTGGAATTTTTTTGTGTCTGGTGTAAAAGCAAGAAAGGGTGAAGAAGGGTAGTTTCTTAGTAATTAGAAGGACAATGGAAGGTGTTAAAAGAATGGAAATAATCAGATGGAAGAGAGGGAAAGAGAGAGAGAAACAAAGGAGCTGGGGGTAAGTTTTATGCTTGAAAGGTGAGATCTCTGATCCGCTATTTTGTGTGAAAGAGTTAAGTAGAAAGCTATGTATTTCTTGAGGTTCCTATAGTTTGGAAGGTGACAAGAGAGGAGAAAACCTCTCTCCAAGGGGGGGGGGGATTGTCCCCCCTAACAGCTTTTGAAATCAGGCAATCTAGGAAAGAATTGCCCAAACTAATAGAAGATCCTATTGAAGTAGGAAAACAAGTTAGAAATGTTTTTAGGACCAATGGAAAGCATGGGAAGGTATTAGGGTACAAATGCAGAAATTAGACAGATGGAAAACTAAAACAATAGAAGGTTTATTAGCGGTAAAAGAGGCTCAGAAAGTATATGCGAAGTGAGAAGAGGAGAGAGATAAACGTAAGATAAGATAAAAATTATGGCTCAATTATTGCAAACAGGCCAGTAAAGAAGATGTGGAAGAGTAATTAGGAAAGGCAGGCTGGGGGTGAGGACAGCCAGTTGGCACCAGGGGATATAAATCTCTAGGAGAAAAATTTTCCCCAGTCTTTAAATAAATAAACAAATGTGCCTTTTGTAAGGAGGAAGGACACTGGGAAAATGAGTACGGTACCTTAAGAGGAAGGAGGGGGAAGAATTAGCACATTTGGTGAACTTTGAAGATTAGGGGAGTCAAGGGACAAAACTGTTTTCTGGTTCAGCTTTTTAGGAACCCCTGATAAACCTTAAAGGCTGGATCCCTGGAGGAGAAAAAGGGTGTACTTGGTGGATTTTGGACCACCAGATTTACCCTGAACTTTTACCTCCAGGAATGCAAATTGGGAAAGGGAAGATTAAGGATCAGGGAATTATGGACATGTAGTAGAAGCAACAATATTTAATCTGCTATGGTCCAGACAGTAGTAAAAGGACCTGAACTTTGTATTGGTTGAAGGGAGCTGTAATTTGGTTGGAAGGGATTTAATTGGTAAATTGGGGGTTGTTATTATGGGAAATGAAAGGGAAATAATGGTAAATATTATGACCTTAAGTGAGGAGGCTCAAAGAAAAGTGAACCCCTCAGTTTGGGCCAAAGAGGGGAATAGGGGAAGGGTTCAAATTAAACCCTTAAAAGTAACTCTTAAACAACCAGGAGAAGCTGTACATCAGAAACAGTATAACATTAAATTGGAAGGAAGAATGGATTTAAAACCCATGGTGGAAGGGCTATTGAAGGGGGGTGAAATTTTTGAGCAATCCTTTTAAAAATGTTTAGTTTGTTACTTTTTTTAACCCAAGAATTTCTGCCTTGGAAAAGTAAGAGATGCAGAAAGAAGAAGAAAGAAGAAGAAGAAAAGGGGGGGGGAGGCAGTTTCTGTCTGCATGTTTGTTTGTGTGTATGTGTGTTTTTAAAGAACAGAAATTGGGTAAAATTTCCTGACTGTAAGGATAATTAATCAGTGGGATAATTGTCTCCAGAAATTGTGGATGCTTCATTATTGGAGATTTTTGGGAGGAGGTTAGAAATTGATAGGGTCTGAAATGGATAGAGTTTCCTGTTTCAGTAAGGGGTTGGACTAGAGGACCTCTAATGTCCCATCCAACTCTGATATTCTGTTTTTGTATGTGGGGCATGCTTCAGTGATTTTCCTTTGCATTTTAGTTTGGATTTATCCTTAATAATGCATTTGAGGGTATTCTTGTCAAAGGAACAATCTTATGATGTTTTATTTAACATTTGATAAATATGTGTCTTTGGGACTCCTTGCTACTGAAGAAAAGATGATTAATTGCTGCATACTGTGTATGTCCAATTTGTTTTTCTTTTCCCTGGAGCCAAGGAGGGGGAGGGAAATCTTTATAGAAAACCAATTTGGTTTCAGGGTTATAGCCACAGGCTGCAAGGCTGGATTTGAGTTCAAATCCTGCTTTAGCCATGAGAGTTGGCTGAGTGTTTTGGGGCTGGTTTATTTTTGTTCAGCCATAGGAGGGAGGTATTGGCAAGCCACTTTTGTAAATGTTATGGCAATTTTCCTCCTGAATTAGGGCTGTTTCAAACAAAAGTTTTGTATAAATTTTTACTGTCTGGTTTGGTGAGTGGGGGAAGGGGGAGACAATCTTTTGTCTTCTTAGCTATCCTGGCGTTCTTTGATGTGCTGCCACAAGAGTGATTTGAATGTTATTTGCCTGAGACAAAAGGCATTCCAGAAATGTTGGCCCAATGCTAATTGGTGAGCCTATGTGCTTTACCTTTTAAAATCCTGAATGTGTTATTTACAATAAGTTTATTGAGTTATATTTTTGTAACATGGTATCTAATCAGGGTGAAAGGGGGAGAAGAAAGAAAAATGTGACAATTTTTGATAGAGCTTCCATGGACAAGTGTAGTCTATCTGATACAGGGCAAATGATTTTTTCTTTCTTTTCTTTCCTCCCCTTTTAAGCTGTGGAAGCAAATACATTTTTATGTAGCTTCCCAATTTTGTAAGATCTTATTCTGGGAATTATAAAGAAATGGGAAAGCAACTTTTTGGCAGAAGAAAGGATTGAGGGTATCTAGCAAATAAAGCCCAATTGGTATGAAAGGAGGTAAAATATCTAGAAATGTATTTGATAGTTGAATTGGAAAGGAAAATAGATAGTAAAAGGATTAAGGATATAGATTTATAATTACCAAACAACAAAAATGGTCTTAAGGGGATTCTGTGGTTATCACAAGGTACTGCAAGAATGGTGATCCAAAAACTATATGAAGGGAAATATTGGGGAATTAAAGCATAGGTAAAAATGTATTTGAAATTCTATGCTACCCTTGGAATTTATGGGATAGCCCAAAGGGCTACAGAGGGATGTTTGATATGTAAAAGTGTTAATAAAGGGTTAAGGCTCCCAAAGGAGGGAGACAAATAGCTAAATGTAGAACAAGTACTGCGGTCTCTGTCTTCTCTTTGACAGGAAGGCTTGGTGGCGCAAACAACTCCTTTGGAATTTCCAGTCCATAAGATCCAGCCGGGACAGTGTGTGCTGAATCGTAAATGGAAGGAGGAATTTCTACAGCCAAAGAAAGGAAGTTCCTTGTTATATCTGCTGTCCGGAGGGCTGAGAAGGGTTGGACTCACTACACATGAGCAAAGGTGGTGACTGGACCTGAAAGAGGGTGGACGGTTATTCCAGGACAAGGACTGAAAGCCACATTTAAAAGGACTTGAATGGGTAGTGGACCAGAACCCCTACCTATTTTGAATATCTTTATTAGAATTTCAGGTGACCCCAGATGAAGAAAGATGTTGGTGGTGACTCATCAGAAAAATAAAAGTTGTTTGTTACAAATAAAATGAATAATTAAGTCAGAAGTCATACCATTAGAAACTGAAAATGTAGAATTGTACATTGTAAGAATTAGGTGGTAGATGTGTTACCTCTGTAATAGCTAGTGATTATTGTTATTGTTATTGTTGTAATTGTGGATCAATTTATGGATGTGAAATACTGTGTAATAATCATGAAGGGTGGATTCTACTTCTAATGTTACTGAAGACAACACACCAGAACAGCCTGGGAAATAAAGGTAAAAATGTGTTTGTGGGATTTAAAGATAGATGATAATCATGAAGCAGTAATGGACATTGCAAAAGGAATCAGGAATATGGCCAAAGCTCCTGAACAAAAGTATGAAAATATATGGGGTGATTGGAGTTGGTTAACAAATTGGCTTCCCAATTTTGGATGGTTAAAACAAATATTTATAGGACTAGTGTTTATAGTTGTGATAGGTATTATGTGTTGTGTTTGTCTCCAATGTATACCATGCTGTGTTTCATTTTGCACCAAAACATTGGGGTCAGTAGCGAAAAACATCTCTGAAGAAGATGTACATATTAAATTTATGTTATCTAATATTGAATAAAAATGAAGATTCATCAGAGTATACAGAAATACAGGGGGGATTGATAAATATACATTAATATGATGAATCTTCAGTCAGTTAAAAATACAATACAATGGAAACTAATACAGATGGTGAGAGTCAGGAAGAGATTAAGGAAATAAGATAACCATATAGGCAAAAATAGTTGGGTCTGAGAAAGGAAGAACAGAAGCTATAAAAATATATAGGAAATGGCTAGCCAGGAAGTACAGGAAAGAAGGAAACCAGGCCAAATAAGATAAGAAGAGAATGATGAATTGAAATGATGAATTGAATTGAAAAGCAGGAAAAGAGCTTATTGTGGAGACAGAAATAAATATATTGAGTTTAAAAATAACCATAAGAAAATAATTTTTCTTATTCTTATTGTATATGTGAATATGATTTAGTATGTTATCAGGAAATGTGTATAGGCGGACGGAAAGAGTGTAACCTCATACTACCTCAGCCAATGGGGAAAGAGGAGGGCTGTAGTGGCCGGTGAGAGGGATGAATAAAAGAAGGAGATATTTTGGATTAAAACTTTGGAGAGAACCAAGCTTTGAGCTTCTCTCCCTGTTTATTGCAATAAATGAAACAAAAGGCCTTCATTGTGTCTTGGCTGGTTATTGGTCAGGCGAGCTTGCCTCTGGTCACGAAGGAAAGTAGCCAGGAGCACATAACAAAAGGAATAAAGATTCCAATTGTGTTAAGATGTTTGCTTCTGATTTTTTTTTTAAAAAAAGTAAAAGAAATAGTTACATGTAGGGAAAAGATTACTTTTGAAATTGTCAATCTGCAGACTTTAGAAACTGCCAATCATGCTGCTCTATAGCTTTCAGATATGTTGGGTGTGCAATTCCTGGGATTTCGGTCTATCTATGATCAAAATCTGCCATAAAAAAATGGACCACAGATAATTCATGATTTCCATATTCTTTATTGATAGGATGACTTTCTAGAAATCCTTTATAGTCCTAGCGGGAGGTTACAATATTCAATTTAACAGTTCACAAAATGTTTGTGTATTGTTGTTTCAGAATACTCCATATACCTATAGCCTACAAATCTTCTGCTGCAATACACACTTGGTAATCCTTAGAGACGCACACGACTTTGTTTTTCTTACTGGAAAAAGCCAGCATGGCTACTCAGTTGCTGCTATTGTGGGAAGGCCTTTGGTTGAAAAGCTCAGACTTGATAATTGCAGATAATACTTTAATGATGGGCCAAAAAGTGGCAGGGAAACAGTCTGCCCTTCTTATCAAGAGATTTGAACGGTGGGAGTCACTTTCAATTCTTGTCACACAAGCCTTAGCCTGCAGGATACCTGTTCTGTTTCCAAATAATAGGCATTGAGACGAGCAGGAGTAACAACAGTCTTGTCTTTATTACATTCACAACAGAACCAAAACAAAATGGAACAGATTGTTGTTATACCCCCTTGCAGGGACACTAACAGCCAATCATTGCAAGGCATTTCTCCCGCCTTGCACATGCGCACAAGGCGGGAGACAGCCTGTCTGGTCCCGGGCATTCACGTGTCTGCCCGGGCCTTTCTGCAGCCTCCTGCACCTGCTGAATGACTCAGCAGGCCCAGTACATAACAATACCATTCTTGATAAATCATGCCAAGGTTTTCATAAGGAACTCAGGTTACATAAAAGATCAAGCAGCTTGCTGTGATAGGCAGCATAACTTGGCAAATGTTGGCAAAGTTCATACAAATGAATCAGCACAAATGACTGGCATATGAGATATCTGTGATTCACTGACAGGGAAATCTGCTTTGCATGCTGTCAAGATACTCAAGAAAAGAATAAGAGGAAGATGTTTATCTTACACAAGTTTGTTGTCTGCTTTTGCAAATTTACTAATTTATTTTTGAGAAGGGTCTGCCTGAAGCTGATTCCTTAAAGGAGAAAGCTGATGTTCAAATGCTTCATCCTTTTCCATTTTTCCTAATATTATTCCTCTAATGTTAACACCACCTGACTCTTATAGAGGCAGAATTCTTTCTGAATAGTCTTTTTAATTACTCCTTGATCTGTTGTCTTGTTAAGATTGTGTACTCTGACCTTCATTTTTCAGCTTCTGTGTGCTCCCTGCCACATCTATTTACTCCTTTTTTTTTCTGTTGCAACACATTGCCCATTATTAGTTCACTCTCTGCTGTTTAGAGATTGCTTTGTTAATACCCACAAGTGACTATCTGGAGAAGAAGAAATCAATATCTTTTTATGTAGGCATTCCACCAGAGATGCTTTCTATTTCTGGAATTCTTTCACCAGAATCATCTCAGATTCTCTTCTGACCTTCAATGACCTTCCTAACTAGATTATCTCCCACTGTCCTTTCCTGTTTTTTCCACATGGAACAGATTAAGAAATCAGTAAGGTTAAAAACACTTTTATCACTAAGAGAAGTTTGATTAAACAGACCCCAAATTGGGGAACGTTTGCAGAATACGGCTCTGTTGTTATAGAACGGGAATCACTGGGTTACTAGTTCTTTCATCTAGTCACAAAAGTAAACTGCTAGTGTTTTATATTTATTTTACCATTTGAGTTGTGAGCATCATTAGTCGTCCAATGATGGTAAGCATTATTAGTACAATATAATTAAGAGAAGTCATCATATGTCATCAGGGATGCAGATTTATACAAAATACTGTCTGCATATGCTAAACTACACATCTAAATGCAAATTTAGATGCAATTGCTATAATACCCTATTCTATCTGATTGGAAAATGAACAGTATGCTTGCTCATTTTGCTATCCATATGTTAATGGTTCATTTCCATTCCAAGATTCCTGAATTCCCTTCATTTTTTTCTGCCAGTTATGCAGCTGCAGGCTCCACCCACTTATCTGATTATTCCTTAGGCACCATCTCTTCTCCCATCCTGGTCTTTCAAGGTTATTCCCACATTCCATTAAAAATTATCCTTCTATCTCCAGCACCTAGCCTTTTGAAAATTCCCTCCCATTCTGAAATCATGCTGTTAAAATAATCATCACTGATTGGCAGTAGTTATTATTTATAAATTCTAACTGCTGTATGTGCAAATATTAATGGAATGGCAGCGGAAATGGACATTGTGGGTTTTTGTTTGGAAAAACACACCAGAGGTTGCATGCTTACAGTAAAATGCCTCCATTTACTGGGCTACCTTATGGCTTCCAGTAGGATTTGCCTGGACCCATTTCCACCCTCTAGCAGGAATAAGATTCTGTCTACCTGCTAAAGAAATACGGCGTGCAGGTTATTAAATCATGTTTTACCAATTCAATAGCATCAGTTATCAGAACTTCTCCCAATGCTCTCTGGCATTCTCAAATCAAGGGAAAGGATATTTGCTACAGATGCCCAATTAGAGCTGCCAATCATATTTTGTGCCGGGCACCAAAATGTACTGTTTTCCCCTCACTCCACAGGTTCCTGACTACATACATTTGGCATAATTTAATATTGAAGAAGGTTGTTGTTGGTAATTCTCCTGAGGATCCGTTCTGTATTTTATAGTGTTTTGATCTTAGATCCAAATTCAGTGCATGCTAGACATAAGATTGCAGAATTTTGCATGGTTGTTCAAACATTTAGGGCTAGAAAGTATTACTAACATGGCTTTGAGAAGATGCTATAAAGTTCTGAGGTTTTATATATTGGTGTGCAGTATGCGTCTGAATTTCTGAAACTAAGGAACTACATCTTTAATTCCAGTTTAATTTTTAATCTCAGTTGCCCTACAATGTATTTCCCCGTGGCACATAATATTTGGTTCTAATAAATAAATCATTATTGAATCATAGTTCTTTTTATTTATGAGATGGAGAATAGGTCAGTTATACAGTATACTGCACCTTTGCAACTATAATAGCACTCATTCCACAGAGAATTGGAACAAGTGTGATTAAAATATAAATATTTTGCTGAAGGAAAACTACAGGATAAGTTTTGAATCATAATCCCCAAGTGATGTCTAGGCAGCAGGGATCCAATCCCCCCAAAAAGTATCCAGTTGGACAGAATTGTTCACCAGAGCAAGATGATGAATAAAATGACCAGTTAAAAACAAGATTTCTGGATATGGGTATGTCTAGTTTAATGAAAAGAAGGACTAGGGGTGACATGATAGCAGTATTCCAATATCTAAGGGACTGCCACAAAGAAGAGGGGATCAACCTATTTTCCAAAGCACATGAAGGCAAGACAAGAAGTAATGGATAGAAATTAATCAAGTTGAGAACCAACCTAGAGCTAAGGAGAAATTTCTTGACAGTTAGAACCAGGGCTTTTTTTTTTTTTTTTTGTCATAAAACGCCCCAGAACAGAGTTCTGGCACCTTTTTTCGATGGATTTTCCAGAATTGTATTCTTTTTCTATTGTTTCCTTTCCTATCTTGTTTGTTTTTGAAAATGCCCTGCTGGAAGTACAGTGTAAGCAGGGTCCCCTCCGGCACTGTCTGCCTCCTCTAGGAGGAGCCATGAGGTACCGGAGCACCACAGCCAGAGTGTGGCTTGATTGGCTGGGTTGGACCATGTGGTATGGAAGCCAATGGTGGTGGTGGGAGACACATAAACATGGAGGCCATCTTTCATGAGAGGGTGAGTGAGCCTTTTGCCTTCCCTTACAGAAGGAGGAGTGGGGGTTAAAAAGAGGTGAAGCGAGAAGAAAGAAAGGCAGCTGGTGTGGAAGCTTGCCCGACAGCGAAACTTTGCTGTTTCAGTTCCTTATGTAGTTCAAAGTCTGGGATATCTACAAAAATCTCTTTTAAGGTTAGGGTTAGGGTTTGAGGGTTAGGGTTAGGGTTAGGGTTAGGGTTAGGGTTAGGATTAGGAAAGTGTTGAGTCCGTGGCGGGAAAACAGACACGAGAAGCAGCTGGAGTTCTCAGTTTCATTTATTCAGCGTTCAGCTTACAGGAAGATGGCTTCAGCCTCGCCCAAACGCCTCGCAGCCTCTTATATAGGCAACTCCCGGGTAAATGGGTTACTTTTCCTGCGCCAGCACCCGCGCATGCGCACGGCGCTGGCGACAGCCTGTCTGGTCCCGGGCAGCTTTGCACCTGCCCGGGACTGCCTGCAAACGCCCGAGCCGTTTGCAAGGCTCGGGACATAACACCCCTTTCCCCCGGGCTAAAACTACTACCAACATACAACATTTATTTTATATGACATTTTGCTCCCCAGTGCTCCCACTGATTACTGGCTTTTGCCTTGCCAGCAATGTTATGTAATCTTCTAGATACTTAGGAGATTTCTTTGCTCTCTGTGACCTTCTTAGCTCTGGGTTACTGGCATAAGTCCCCTGACTGGAGGGAGGCGTGAGCCTGTTCTCTCTATTGTGCCCTGGTGTCTTCCAAGGACTGTGCCCCGATGCCTGGCCTGCTTGCTTGCCCACCGGGCTCGTCAGGCCAGGGCTTCTGTTACTTTGTGACCTGGTTGACCTACCTAGCTGTAGACCCTCAGGCCCCTTGAAGTGATAGCCGCTGCTGGGCGTCTCTGTAGAACCTCCTAGGTCAGTCCAAGACCTGTCAGGAGGCTGTCCATTCCCTGAACCCCATTCTGTGTTCGGGCTCGTGTGGGTTTCTGTACTTTCCCAAAACTCAGGTGTTCCCTGATTTGTGCTAGGGTTGTTGTAGTCGGGACTTGGTTCCTCGACTAACTCTGTGTATGTTTGACCCCCTGTAGGATTTGGGGTAAGGTCAGGCCAACCTTGGGAATTGTGTGCCAGCTCTCTTGCGGGGAATGATTTGTTGGGATGCCCCCGGGTATCCTCCGTTGCTGGAGTGCTGTGTGATGTGTGTGGAAAGTGAGTATGCCCCCGGGGTGACTCCCTGGCTGGAGTAGGCGTGAGTGCCTGTTGTGTGGGTAAGCTCCATGACTTTCTTTTCGGAGCAATTGCAGAACCTTGGGACGAGCCGTTTGTGGCTCCTCAGTGGAGCAGTAGCTCTTGCCCTTCCCTTTGCTCCAAAGGGTCCCCCTCCCCCCCTGGAAAAGACCCAGGAGTCTCAGCAGAAAAGTCCCGCCTAGAGCGGAGTTGGTCGATGTGCCGACGCAGGACACGACCGTTGTCCAGGGCAACCTCGTAGGAGAGAGGACCTGTGATCCTGGACACAGAAGCGGGGACCCATGTATGACCAGGCCCGTAATTGCGAGCCCAAACCGGGGCACCCACAAGTAGTTGTCTAGGTGCCCTAGGATGTGAGGTAGATGAAGGCAGTCTGTCCGGATGCAACCGGTCAAGTCTAGTAGTAAGTTGGCGCCCCCAACGAAGTTCAGCTGGACTTCTCCCTGTAGAAGTGGACGGTGTGGTGCGATAAGAAAGGAGAAAGTCAGCCAACCTGTGATGCCAGTCCCCGTAGGTGAGTCTCTTCAAGGCGTCCTTTGCGATGCGCACCATGCGTTCAGCCATACCGTTGGTGGACGGGTGAAAAGGCGCAGACGTGGCATGACGAATCAGGTTTGCCTGTAAGAAAGCTTGGAATTCGGAGGAGGTGAATTGAGGGCCGTTGTCGGACACAATGACATCTGGCAGCCCGTGTGCAGCAAAAATCCCCCTCAGTACCTGAATAGTCTTTGCAGTGGTGGTGGATGAGACAGGCACAACCTCAAGCCATTTTGAATGGCTGTCAACAAGGACCAAGAAGAACTGGCCCTGAAAGGGCCCAGCGTAGTCAATGTGCACCCTAGACCATGGGGACTGTGTTTCCTCCCATCTATGCACAGGAGCTTGGGGCATCTCTGGGCGAGATCGTTGGCACAGGTGGCATGCGTGTACCTTAGCCTCAATATCTTTATCTAAACCAGGCCACCACAAGTGGCTTCGTGCAAGAGCCTTCATACGAACAATGCCAGGATGACCCTCGTGGAGGGATTCTAAGACCCTAGTCCTCATTGAGGTGGGAATGACAACTCTGTTTCCCCAAAGCAGACAACCCTGAGAAAGGGACAGTTCGTCCTTTTGGACCAGAAACTCTGAAACTCAGGACTAGGGCAGTGCTCAGGCCACCCGGACAGGACCCAGGAGCGGACACGTGAAAGTGTGTGATCTGTACCTGTTTCAGCGGTAACATCCCTGGCACTAAGAGGGAGCTCGGGCAAGGCTTGGATTGATAGAATGTTGACAGCTGGCGCGGGGTCAGCTTCTACTACTGGCAGAGGCAACCTACTGAGGCCATCAGCATGGCCCATTTCTTTCCCAGGCTTGTGGAGTAATGAAAAATCATATGCAGACAAAAAAATAGACCACCTAAGCATTCTAGGGGAAATGATGTGGGGAGTCTGCTTACGTGTGGTAAACAGTCCCAGCAGAGGCTTATGGTCAGTGAAGACCGTGAAATGCCTGCCATATAGAAAATCGTGGAATTTTTTAATTCCAGCAACAACAGCCAGAGCCTCCCTGTCTATCTGAGCGTAGTTGCGCTCGGCAGAAGACAGTGTTCTGGAGTAGTATGCAATAGGAACCTGAGTTCCATCAGACCTGAGGTGACTCAGGACAGCTCCAACCCCGTAGGGGGACGCATCACAAGCGATGCACACAGGGAGAGACTCGTTGAAATGTGCAAGAACACTGTTAGAAGTGAGCAAGGCCTTGACTTCTTTAAAGCAAGCCTCATGCGCTTGTGACCACAGCCACACAGCCTGTTTGTCTAGTAGCCTGTGAAGAGGCTCAGCTACACTAGCTTTATGTGGAAGAAAAGAATTGTAGAAATTCAGGAGGCCTAGGAAGGCCTGAAGTTCGGCCTTAGACTTTGGCCTGGGTGCATCTAAAATAGCAGTTAGTTTGGATTCAGCAGGATGAATCCCAGCAGCATCAATTTTGAATCCCAGAAATTCAGTAGAAGGCACCCCAATCTGGCATTTGTCTTTTCTGAGCTTGAGGCCTGATTTCCTGAATCTTAACAGGACAGCCCTAAGCCTTTCAGCTAGAATGTGTGTGGAGTCTCCTGCAATCAAGACATCGTCAAAGTAGGGGCAGACCCCTGGTATACCTCGTAGTGTGTTTTCCATAACACTTTGGAAAATCCCAGGAGCGACATTCACTCCAAACTGTAGCCTTTTTACTTTAAAGGCTCCCCTGTGGGTCACAATGGTCTGAGCTATGGCAGCATCATCATCAACAGGCAGCTGTTGATATGCTTGAGCTAGGTCAAGCTTTGCAAAAACACGCCCCCCCTTGAGAGAGGCCAGAATGTGACTGACCACAGGAACAGGATAGGCATGTTGCTGCAATGCCTTATTGAGTGTGCATTTGTAATCAGCACAAATGCGAATGTCCCCATTTGCCTTTAGAGGCGTGACAATGGGGGTCTCCCACGGGCTGGAATCAACAGGTTCTAGGATTCCCTGTTGGATTAGTTTGTCTAGTTCAGTGTCAATCTTACTTTTTAAAGCAAAAGGGACCCTTCTTGCTTTAATCCTAATGGGAGTGACAGTGGGGTCTAGCTTTAAGGACACAGGTGGTCCTTTGAATGTGCCCAGCTGGGGGCTGAAAACATCTGCAAATTCTTTGCAGACTTCCTGTAGGTCGAGTGTTTGTAAGCTATTGAGTCCTGTGACGTGTATCCCCAGGGCCTCAAACCAATCGAGTCCTATGAGACTCGTTCGTTCACCCCCTACTACTAATAAGTCTAGTGGACCTTCAAAACTCTTGTATTGCACGTTAAGGGTGGCCTCCCCCTTAACACACACTCTTGAGTTCTGAAAATCTGTTAATACAATATCAGAAGGCCTTAACTTGGCCTTAGACCCACTTCTGGAACAAATCTTCCTAAATGTATGCAATGAAATGATGGACAGGGCAGACCCTGTGTCTAGTTCCATAGATAATGGAACCCCTTGTAGCTTCACGTTGAGTGACAGCTTTTTCTTCATGGGCTTGTGTGTGCCTGTTCTACAGATGCTTCTTCGCGAAGCGCAAAAACCTACCCTATTCTGGCTGGGGAATCTGGTACCCTTCAGGCGTTCTTCTTGGGGTTGTGCCTTTCGTCGGCCCAGGCACACAGCTGCAATGTGCCCTTGTTTACCGCATGCCCGGCAGGTAGCGGAGCGGAACTTGCAGTCGGTTCTCCTGTGGCGACCTCCACAGCCGATGCACTTGAGCGGAGCCGAAGAGCTTCCCTTCTGGTTCTCTTCCCTCGCGGGGTGTAGACGGTCGACTTCCTCGTCCGGATCCTCCTCGGAGTTTCGTCGGACGTCTTCCTGGTGCACGGACGCACCCTCTGCACTGCTTCTGATCGGCCGCATGTTTTTGACGGCGCCGCCTGCTGCTTCTTCTGCGGTGACTTCCCTTAAGGCGTCTTGGAAGGATAATTCTTCCTTTGCGAAAAGTCTCTGTTGTAGCTCGCGATGCCTTAACCCGCACACGAATCGGTCCCTCAGTCGTTCCTCGAGGTCCTTGAACTCGCAGGGCTTGGCGGCCTTCCGTAACGCGGCGATGTATTCCTTGGCTGACTCACCGGACCGTTGATCCCTTTGTTCGAAGGTGTGGCACCATGAGATAACGGACACCTTGGGGTTGAAGTGCTCCTTCAGCAGCTTCTTCAGGTCTGCGTAGCTTACAGACTCTACTGGGACAGGTGCTGCAATGTTTTCTGCGATTTCGAAGGCGTCTTGGCCGCAAACGCAAAGCAGGGTGGCCGCCTTCAAGCTATCTTCCCTCACTTGGTTTGCCTTGAAGTAGTTCTCCATTCTGGATAAGTAGGACTCCCACCGCTCTGGATGTGAGACGTCGAATTCCGAAAGCCTTCCGATTTTCGCCATCTTCGGATCTTCAGGAGACGGGTCTATCAGCCAGCCTACCCCCGAATGCGCACCGGATTGGCGGGCAGCTGCCGAGTCGACGCCGTTCCTCTTTCGCCGCTCAGGACGCCTTGGGTAAGCTTACACTTCTTCCTTTCCAGGTAGTGCAAGGCATCCCATCCTCGTCGCCAGTGTTGAGTCCGTGGCGGGAAAACAGACACGAGAAGCAGCTGGAGTTCTCAGTTTCATTTATTCAGCGTTCAGCTTACAGGAAGATGGCTTCAGCCTCGCCCAAACGCCTCGCAGCCTCTTATATAGGCAACTCCCGGGTAAATGGGTTACTTTTCCCGCGCCAGCACCCGCGCATGCGCACAGCGCTGGCGACAGCCTGTCTGGTCCCGGGCAGCTTTGCACCTGCCCGGGACTGCCTGCAAACGCCCGAGCCGTTTGCAAGGCTCGGGACATAACAGAAAGGACACACATTTCTTTGAAGTGGATAAACCAGCCATGGCAGCCATTTTCTAAATGGGAACCACATTGGCAACCATTTATATTAGCACCTACTATACTTTCTCAACATTCAAAATGCTTCCATCAATCTGAACAGGTTGTAGGTCATTATTAGCATGTAACATACTACAGTTTGGTTATTATAATATTAAAAGGAAGCAAAGATTGTGCAATCAAAAACATATGCATATCATTTAAGAAGAGATTGGACATAAGTCCAAAATAGGATTTCCTGCCTGAGCAGGGGGTTGGACTGCAAGACCTCCAACTCTGTTCCTTTCATCTCTGTTATTCTATTATTCATGGTGCTCTTTCTTACCATGTATCTTACTGTGTATCTTATGATTAAACTATTAAGTATAACTAACAGATCTTTGAAGACTGTATATAGATACTGTAGTCTGTGTATTAAACAGCCAGATCAAAGAGAGAAGCAACCTAGAACTAAGGAGAAATTTCCCAACAGTTAGAATAATTAATCAGTGGAACAAGCTGCCTCCAGAAGTTGTGAATGCTCCAACACTGTAAGTTTTTAAGAAGAGACTGGACAGCCATTTGTCTGAATGGTATAGGGCAGTGTTTCTCAACCTTGACAATTTTAAGGCATGTGGACTTCAACTCCCAGAATTCCACAGCCAGCATTGCTGGCTGTGGAATTCTGGGAGTTGAAGTCCACATGCCTTAAAATTGTCAAGGTTGAGAAACACTGGATAGGGTTTCCTTCCTGAGCAGGAGGTTAGACTAGAAGACCTCCAAGGTCCCTTCCAACTTTATTATCATTATCATCATCAACTGACATGTGTATCATATATTGTCTGTCCTATACATAAGAAATTTAGGTTTATTACAGTATCATCTAAGTCACTTATATTCTTATCTTTTCTTTTGGGGCTGTTTCATTTCTGGACTATTATTGATTCCGCCATAAGATTCATAAGCACAAACTTGCTTACAGCAATATATATTATACTGACAGGTAATCACATTCTGCTGAAAAATTATGTTAAAGCAAAATAATTGCTCAGTATGACCTTCCTGGGCAAGTGGCTTGAGGGATCATTTTTCAAAGCTATCTGCCTTTGAGAAATTGTAAGCATATATTAGACAGCATTCACTCCATATCTTCCCAAAACCTGTTCACTTATATACATTGTTCCCAGTGTCCCAGCTGATATACAGTATAATCAACTGCAATTTAACCAGGGCCCTGAAAGATAAGCTGGTTGCAAACATGGGAAAGTTCAAAAGCAACCACAAGCGTTCTGGGATTTCCTGTTTCCCCTTATTAGACTTTCTAGAATAAATAGGAAGTCAGCCTGTTTTCATTATGGTTCGTTGCACAGTCAGCCAGATTATTATTATTATTATTCCCACAGATTTGTTTGGTGAAAAAGATGTACAGTTGTTTATTTATTTACATAATTTCTATGACATCCAAATTACAAAATAACTGGCTTATATAAATGTTATAAAAGCTATTTTAAACAGTATAATTTTAAAAACGGCCCTCAGCAGCAGATACTTCAAGATTAATGCAAGAGTAAGGACTTTAGCAATTCTTTGACTGCTAAGGACCATTTAGAGCTGGACGATGGAGGTTTAAATTGCAAGAAAGCCTTCAAAGGCCCTCATCCTATCCTCCTGAGGGGAAGAGACACAGGATATCCCTTCTCAAGCTAATTATTCAGACTGGACAAATTCTGTTCAGAAAGATAGTCCATAAAAATAACCAGAACACAAACTTTATAGATCAAAAACCTAATTCTGAATTATTCTCAGGTACATATTAGCAACCAATGCAGAGCTTATAGCTTGGGTGTTACTCTGCTGAAGTGGATCTCACATGTTAGAATGTTGGCTGAGGCATTCTACACCAATTTAAATTTGGGGTAATCTTCAGTAGCAAACTCCTAATACAGTTGTTTGCAATAATTCAGACAACTGGCAAAACTGGCCAGTCTCCCTCACCCATGGACTCCACCTGATAATCAGTTATGAGCCATGAAACTAAGAGTTACTCCCAAGTTGCAAATCTCCCCTTTCAGCGCAGTGCAGTGTAGGGACTGATAAGAAAGCTAGATAGTTTTGTATAGCAGAAACTCCATCTTGCTGGGATTCAGTTTTACCTTATTTCACACTAAATATCTTACAGGCTTCAGGAGCGATATACTCATGGTGCTTCCTTCTGAACTAATACATTATTATATCTATGGTTTCATATAGCTGTCAAGCAGCATGGGGACTAAAATTGATAGGACTAAGGACTAGGTTATTCATTCTGATCATTACTAATTTGAGCTACAAGTTAAAGAAAGAGTGGGGCCACTGTGAAACAGAGTTATTCTGAGTTTTCCTATGGAATCCAGAAGGATACTATCATGGGTAATGGTAGCTTAAAGATTCAATAAGATCAACTAAGTAGTGCTCTTTCCATCTATTTCCCAACAGAGATCATCTACAAGAAAAACCAATACAGCTTACCATATCATACTGAATTCAAGCTGAAAGATTCTCAATAACCAGATTAATTCTGAAATCTTTGCAAGTCCTACCACCTTCTTCAACATCTTCCCTAAAAAAAAAAAAGGAAGATTAGAACCTGGGCACAATTATCCAGGACTGCTGAACTGAGAGATCACTTTTTCAGGAGAAAGAATACCCACAGCTTTCTTCAAAACGGAAATACAACTCCTGCCCTCAAAAAAGCATTAATCGTGTCTCCAATTTGAACACACACACACCTTAACTTTCTGAATAAGCCAGGTGGGGCATACGTCCAGCCTTCAGATGGTAGGAAAATTGCCAAGAACCATGTCCACGTTTTTTAGAATTCACAAAAATAAAATGAATTAAAGATAACTTCTACAAGAAGTAACCTCAGTTACTTCATGTAGTCTTACCAACATGAAGTCCAAGACAAAGCAAATCAGAGCAATTTTATCAGAAGAATGTCTTGAAAATACACCACCCTCATGGACAGAGAGAGCACCCATGGGAACAACCATCAGTGCTGGCATCACCACTGTTGTCATCATCTTCAAAACTGATTAGACTCACGATAAAACTGACCATCCTGCACTAGTCAAGATCTCACCCTTGAGGCAGGGAAATTGAAACCCTCGGTGGGCAAAAGAGTGAGTGGTACAGCAGCAATATCCTGTGCTTGTCCCAGCCCTTTATTAAATGAGAGAGAGAATAAACTCTATATACTGTATTTACAACTGAATTTGTAAAATTCTTGCATTCATCTGCAGCTAAATGTGAGCAGATTGCATTTCAATTTTATTGTGTAGCTTGTTATTAATACTATGGAAAGCACCTTGGTATAAATAGCCTGTGAGTCTCTTCTAGTATGTTCATTTTTCAGAGTGTTTAAAATATTCCCTTACAATTTCACAGATCATGGGATGCTTCTAATTAAGAAAAAGTTGATACAGTTGCAACAGAAAAAATAAAAGATTATGGTTAGTGTCTTTAATGTCCTATGTAATTTAATGATTGCTAATGTTTTTAATTATAGCTGATCTGATTTTTAAAAAAAAAAATCTAATGCATCTTTTAGACTGATAATTCATTATGTTTTTTTTCCTCCAAAAGAAAAAGATCTAACTATCAATCAGCTTACCCAGCATCCCCAGACTATAATTTAATTGAATGTATACATCATCTATTATTTAAATCCAATCATCAATAGTTGATTAAGTTTGTTTCATCAGCATGCAGATTAGGCAGTTTATCAATGCAGGAAGTTATTTGTATCAAATTGCTGCCTTTGGAAAAATTATAGTTTGACCACTGGGAGGGCCAACATAAAGTATACATGGAGATATTTCTAAAACCAAGATTTTGAGCTCCTTAAAAGTCCTCAAAAATCATCATGAAACACTGAAGAGGAGTATCTTGAATGAGGACCATGTGCTGATACCCTGGGCTGAAAGCTAGTGCAATGAAAAACTATAACCAAAGATAAGGTAGAAAGATATATTACTCAATCAAAGATCCAACATAGGGATTTCTAGACAACAGCCTATATGTTTATTACCAAAAGATAATCTCTTAGCGGGGACCAATTGGCAAGTAATTTTTTTTAAGAAAAACTAAAATATTGGAGATAAGGAAGGAGGAGGGGGTTTATGTAACATTTGATTGAATGGTTTTGGTTTCTGAGGATTGGTGGTAGGCAAAGGCAGCATACATTTATGGGAGTAATGAAAGAAAACCAAGAAATTCTTAACCACAGAGCTTTCCAGGTTTGGGGGGCAGTGCATCAACAGGCCTCGGTTTCAATTCAGAGAGGGTAATGATATACAACTTCAGTGCCTGAAACTAAACCCAACAACACAGATAAAGCCAGTTATTTTTCCAGATCGTGAAAGCAAATCTATCAGGAACTGCTCCACTGACCCAAAGGGATTATGAAGAGACTAAATTCAGTTTCTGGAAGGCTTAGCCCGCCTCCTTGGGACTCAAAATGCAAGTCTTAGTCAGTGGAAATCTTCCATATAACTCTGCCCACTTGCTAGTCATGGTGGCTGGGCTCAACTCATCTGTTGGAAATCAAACCTCAGATGACTCAAAGAGATTTTCTGATGTAAGTAATGGCTTGCCATGAATGGGACTGCTCAGAGCTGAATGCCCAGCTTTGCATTTTCTTCCCCACTTCAGCTATTGATGAAAAAAAACATGTTCAAAATGAGATTTTCCTTGTCTGTACCTGACACAGATTTTTTTATACTGTGTCTATTGAGCATGGCCTATGCAGAAGGGCCTCTGAGTCATCTTGTCACCCATGGGCAAATTCACAGAAAAAAAAAAAAAATCCCAGTCCTGATTGAAAATATTCAAACATTCCCTTCCTCTTGCATTCTAGGTGATTAGCATTTGTGAGATTTGCAATGCAATCAGTAATTCTGAACAATAAATATTCTCTGTCACCCTACAATGAAAGTTTTATCCTTCTAAAAGGCAGCATTTAATCTGAGCCAAAGGTTACCTTTATTAAAGGGTTGGGGGTGTATGAAAAAGAGGTTTCCTTATAAATACTGTCCTGAAATAACTTTATGTTTCTCCAACACTTCCTACATTATGAAAGGCTAAAAAAAGTTATTTATTCATTTATTTTTTAAAGGTATCAGATTTGTTTTCTCATTTTCCATGTGTGTTCCTATTTACTTTCACTCCTAATTTGTTTCTTTCATTCTTTATTGATTTTTTGCTGCATCTATATGTAGAAGTGTGCATATGTGCATGCATAGAAGTTGACATACGTCTCCCCCAAAATAACTGAGAAAAAGGAGAGAAAGAGAGAGGAGAGGAGAGAAAGAGAAAAACACTATGGGCAGACATAGACATAGACAGACTCACATTTGTGTCAAAGGAATATGGAAGCCAGCCTCAGACATTAAATAGATTTGTTACTTAGAATTTTTATTTAGGGATGAATTTAAATTGAACAGCCTGAGCACCATTCAATTCAATGTTTCACTTATCTGGCATCAAAGGCCCCTATCTAGTTCCCTATCAGGAAAAGTTGAAAAGAGAGTGATTAATGTGACTAGTTTACCCTCCTCCCAGTCTGGAGAGCTTAATTTATTTTCAGTGAGAAGAGGCTAATGTTGCACCAATCAAGAAGTCCATGGCCTTAAAAGTCCAATTTTCCACCTCCACAGTCTTTTAGTAGTAATTACTTTGCTGCCCAGGGATTGTTACCTTTCAAAAAGAGATGTATTTGGTCAGAACTAGAAAATAAAATAAATGTAGTTTCTCAGCATATACAGTGTATATTTTCAAGTAACATATTCATAGATTTACATATATATGAATATATTCATTTTTTTAAAGGGAAGGGGGGGATCCTAAATCTGAGTGGCTGAGGAAGCAATTACAGAGAGAATGAAAGAATGTTTTTTTCCTGGTATCTCTCCTCAGGATTAAATATTCTTTCAAAGGCTGGCAACAAAAGCATTATGAGTATCTTTTGGGGAGACCACTTGACACAGCAGATGCCTCACCCAAAAAAGGCTTTCAGCCCTAGTACCAACACGAATTATGATTGACAGGGAACCTAACCAACTAAATGGATCCTATCCTTTCCACTATACCAGAGATCTAATTTCAGATGTGATGTTTGTGGTGATGTTTTGAAGTTTTGATCAATATTGGATGTCCATCTACTGAAATGTAATTGAAAGCTTCCTCTGTGCATTTGTCTCACCTTATTTTCTACTCCACAAAGTTCAAAACCTGAAAGTTTTTGCAACATCACATCAATTTGAGGGATTGGGCAATTTGCAAGATGAGTCATCTACCATCTCTATCTCCTATGGCAGACATTACCATCATTATTCATCCAAGTTAAGAGCTTCAGCAGCTCTTTCCAGCCGCACTCTTATAGACAACTGGAGAACATCTGCCTGACTTACATTTTTGAAAGTTTAATTTCTACAAATTTCTACGAAACTTCTTGGGCCATATGTTCATTTTCAAAATCACTTCTTCCATATAAAAAAAAAACCAGGTATCAGATAGTTTACTGAAGTGAGCCCTGTACTAGGCTGATGCTATGATCTTCACTTGCCCTTATTTCTGTCTTAACTTAGGTTTTCAAATGGATGTTTTGCCACATAGAATTAGGAACCACGGTCGAAATACTATCCTGAAAGTTCAAAGCATTTGATATGCTCATTCTTTCTGCCCTCTCCACTTATTTCAGTTCTTTCCCGCTTGAAAGAAAAACCATACAAGCCAATATTTGTTCTTTCGCAGCCTTCTTACTCTCCTACATCCTCTTTGGTGACTCCATAATGTGGGTTTATCACATTCATTTCCATGGCAACAGATGCTGATGCCATAAATGGAGGCTTAATTTCAGGATTAAGCAGGAAGCAGAAACTGGGTAGCGAAATGAAAATTCTTCTGTAAAATCAAATAGGCGAAGATAATTGCAAGGTGCAGTACTTGCCTTCTACATGAACCCTTTTAAATCCAAATAGTAAATATTTCTTTCTAGAGCCTGCTCTTTTGTCAGAAGGACATTTTCTTCTTAAGAATTCTGCTTGGAGGTGATTAAATGTTGGTATTTATTTTACTTGGGATGATTCTTGATTATATGATACCCATCTGTTTTTCCTTATGAGTGATAACCTACTTTAATGTTATGATGTGAGACCAAGGCATGCTTGATTATGCTCAGTTGTAGTGCATATTTTAGATACTGCCACACTTAGCATTTATGCAAAATTCCAGATACTAATCCAAGATTTGCAATTAACTCCATTATTGGTAGAGTATACATCAGATTTATATTTCTTAGGCCATCCACCTAATTCTAGAAAAATTATTTAGTTTTAAATGTATTATACATTAGACTACAGACAGTAGTCTAATACAAGTTGCATAGGTGTATTTAAAGAGATGCTATGTATGAATTCAACACAGCAATATTTACATGGATGTAATATGATATATAAGTTTAGTGTTGCTGTTTATGAATAGTTGTGTTATATAGTATACATTTACATGCAAACCAGATTTGACCCTCAGAGAGGCATTATTAAATCTTCCATTGTTTTCTTTTACAACATTTTATGATTGTAAAATGTAGTGGATTGAATTTTGATTCTAAAATGACATTAATGTAGGCTGAGATTTTCTAATGACATTTTCCTGAACTAAATAGAGAAATGTATTAAATTGGTCATAATCACTAAGGGAAGGCAGGAATTACAGATTTATATATTTTATTTGTTCTTGTTGGTCAAGTGATTTTCCTGCTGTGAAGCTAAAAGGAAATTAAGAGGGGTAATATTTATTGAGAAAGCAATCCTCTACTTCTAAGACCATTAATTCTGATTTAAAGAATTGCTAAAAGGTGATTAACTTATCATCAATCCCATGTCCTATGTCCATTTTATTCTTAAAACTGGAACTCACAAGTTATATATGTTGTAATTTTATACATTGTGATTTTATATCACAACTGCACCTTTTAATTTAACCAACTGAACAATGATTGGGTCATGGTCTATGTTTGGTTTTTGTGTACTTCCATATGAATTGTTTTTGTTTCTGACAGCAGTATTGTTTCTATGTTGTTTCACACTTTATTTTTCAGAGCCTTTTAAAAAGAGTATTTATCTGACTTCACTTTTATATTGCAGGTCTTGATTAACATTGTCAAGTCCTTAAAAAAAGACCCAGAAAGATTGATTTAAGAAGGTTTATATCACAGGAGACACTCCCATTCAAAAAGAATATGTGGGATTGTAGAGAGAAATCTGAGTAAATTTTTCGCAGTTTCATCTGGACTTTCCAACAGAAGAGAATATTTGTAGCTTAGAGTTGAACTGTGGCATCTTTGGTATCTCTCAGCTTAGTTGTTCACCTATTTGGGTAATGAGACATTTCATTACCCAAATAGGTAACATCATCAGTGCTAGTGAATGTCAGATTTGTTCCCTGTTTATATAAAGTAGGTTGCCCTGCCAGTTTTGATGGAGCTGTGTTTATTTTTCCCTTGATAGTTCCTTGATTAGGATATTGCTTTCTGCTTGATTATTGGTCTGGTGTTAATCCCTGGCTAGCTAAATGTTGGCTGATACAGAGAATGTGTTCTGGACTTTTTGCTTCCTTCTTAGTTTTTTGTTTTTTTTTAATTGTATCTTCTGAATGGTGTGTAGATATGTTTATCCTATCTGTCTGTTGATTTGTTTGAATGCCAGATTTCCAGGAGTTCCCTAACATTTTTCAATTCAGCTTGCTCATAATTTTCCAGTTGAAATTAGGGTTCAGTCTTTCCAAGTGTTTTCAGACTTGCATTTCTATTTTGCCACCATTTCCTCTGCTGAGGATATCCCCAAAAGGTAGTACAGTATATGGCTATTTTCTTCTTCCTTTGTGAATGTTCTTCCTTTCAAATACGTTGTTGATATTTCAGGTGTCTTCCCTAGTTATGTCTTATTTATTATGACAAAAGTGTTGCCTATATACTGTATCCGTACTTTTGGTTTTATATATGGGGAGTGTATAGCTTCTACACACAGTCTCTGCTATTAGTCCTAAGAGTGATGATCCCATGGGTATTCCTCTGCTTTGGTGGTATATTTGTTTATCAAAATTGAAAGTAGATAGTGGGGCAGAGGTTGATAAGGTCCACGATTCTGGAATATTTTGATCTTTGGGTATTTGTTTAGGTCAGGTGTGTCATGGATTCTTTCACTACTTTTGGATTTATGGATGTAAAGAGCGTTGTAACAACAAATCTTCTATTTTTAAGTTTTTGATTTTCTGAAGGTGCTGTAATAGGGAGTCTCCCAATCTCTTCTGAATTCATTAGCCCTCTTGCCCTTCTTTTCCATCAAAAAAAATTATTCAAGCCTGCAAACAAATGCAACATATAAATACTGGGCCACAGCAGTAATGAGAAGAATTGAGGATCCAGATTTGACACTGTCACATTACCAGAATAATAAGACTCGGGTGTTTATATTACATAGCTCAAATGTTATTAAACGATACAGCCAATCCAAATGCTTATAAGCTGCAGGTAAGCTGCACAAGTTTCTACCAATCTAAAATTTTCTGAACCCCTTGGTATTCTTCGTCTTAAGCAACTGGCTGACAAAGGGTCAGCAGAGATTATCTGGCTAATTCTCCCAGAAAATGACTTCAAGAATGACTGGAGAGATGCCAGTGCTAAGAAATGCCAACCCATCTTCTCACATAGATAGTCTTTTGTCAGATTTTTTTTCCCCTTGTTATGAGCAAATGGTGTCAAAGTGGCAGAATTATTTTGACCTCTAGTGAATGCATCCCTCTGGAATTTTTCAAAGTACCGTGTGGCAATCCGTGCTCTCTCCTTTTTAAACTTACGCTGAACCAGGTGGTCAGGTAACAAATGCATTTCCTAACTGGCAGTGAAGAGGGAAAAAAAGTGCCAAACTGAAACGGTATCCTTCAAAACGGGATGAAACTCCTGGGAAGAACATTTATGGGCACATAATCTATTATGAACATACCAGCACTATGCACATTTGCTCAAAATTTTGCCTTTATATGTTATTGCATTTAACAGAGCCCATTAGAATTAGTCCTCTACCTACGACCACAACTGAGCCCAAAATATATGTTGCTAAGTGAGACAGTTAAAGGAATTTTGCCCCATTTTATGACTTTTCTTGCCACAGTTGTTAAGTGAATCACTATAGCTGTCAAGTTAGTAACATGGTTGTTAAGTGAATCTAGCTACCCCCTTGACTTTGCTTTTTGGAAGGTCGCAAAAGGTGATTGCGTGACCATGGGACACTGCAACTGTCATAAATATGAGTCAGTTGCCAAGCGTCTGAATTTTGATCACGTGACCAAAGGAATGCTGCCATGGTTGTAAGGGTGAAAAAATGATCATAACTCGCTTTTTTTTCAGTCCTGTTGTAACTTCGAACGATCACTAAATGAACTGTTGTAAGTTGAGGACTATCTGTACCAGACAAATCTAAGTAGAATGGTAGAATGTAATAAGTGATAAGATTTGGAGAGTCTTAAGGACTTAATAATTAAAAACTTGTTTTAGATCAAAATAGACAAGATGGTAGTTGGAGCATCTTAATCATAAGTGATTAATATTTATATGTATTTATATGTAAGGGTGTATATACATATTATTGTATATAACAGGTTTCTATGTGTGTTGTGTATGTGTGTGCATTTGAGAGAAGGCAACAGATTTTCATTTTTAATGTGTACCATAGTAAAAAAATGACAATAAAGGTTATCTTATAAGCCTGGACAAAAAGAACAAAGCTTTAATTCCAATGCTACAGCTCTATCTGTGTTGACTTCCTTATAGGCATTGATGATGAAGTTATAGTCATTCGTTTATTAGTTTTTTACCCCGTCTTTATTACTTTATAAGTAAATCAAAGCAATGAATATACCCGGTATTTCTTCTCCTTCCTATTTCCCCCACAACAACAACCCTGTGAAGTGAGTTGGGCTGAAAGAGAGAGAGAGTGACTGGCCCAAAGCCACCCAAACAACTGTCATGCCTAAGGCAAGACTAGAACTCACACTCTCCTGGTTTCTAGGTCAACACCTTAATGACTAGACCAAATTGGGTTTGGGATATTGTAATCCTATATACACTTACCTGAATGTAAGACCTGTTAAATATAATGACATTATCTTCTTGGTAAAAGTGCAACTAACTTTTCTGCACTAGATAAAATGACACAAAATAAATTGTGGCTTCCCACCAGGTAATATAACAGGGGCTTGCTGGCATTATTTGGGCAGGACTGGGAAGGGAAGAGCTCTGATGCATTAAAGCTATTATACCTGCACAGTTATGGATCACTTCCGTGAAATGGTCTTTGTCCATTCATAATATATGAAAGCTGAACAGGTTTTAAAAGAAATCCTGTTCAGTTTTGACTTTTAGTTAAACTGTGTAGGACTTAACACTGGAAAGGATGCTTTCATCGAAAAATACAGGCCATGTTGCGTAAGGCTGATGCTTTGATTGTGAATTTAACAACTAGTTTCAAACAAATATTCTATTCATATTCACTTGAATATACATAAAACCCCTTTGGGTTCATCCTGTTCAGTGCAGCCAGGTTAGGCTTTGAGAGTTTGGGATGCTTGCAGTGGAAACATCAAAGTCAGGATCAGCACGCCTTTCTAATTTAAATTTAAATGCCTTAGTCAAGGTTAAGACCTGAAAAGCTTATGCATGTGTATATTAGTCGAGGTTGATCTAAAGTAAGCTTTGCAAGACTATTCCCATGCATTTCAGGCATGGCTTCCAGATCACTTTTTATTTATATATTAAAAAAAAAACATATGTGGCAATATTGTTGGAAATATTCTAAGTTAATTATTCAGTGATAATGAAAACGTGCCACATTTGCAGGATATGCATTTTAAAAACGTGATTGAGAATTTCATTCCCACCCCAGATCTTTCTGATTGTAGCTGTAATTGTTATGTGTGGCTTACGAGAAGCGTGAAAGAAGCACTCATTTCAATTGAATGTCCCTTCAAAGCCACCCTGCAAAGCTTCAGGGTTCTTCAGTGGTCTATGAAACGTGTGTGAGCATGAAAAGATATTTCCACTGGCAAAATAAAATGGCTGGCGGACGCAAAGTGAGAAGCCTTCAACCCTTTGCTCTTTTAAGGTGAGACATTGCTCTGCAAAGGGCAATGGGGCAGGTTTGCCAGCCTAAGGAAGTTCTGCAGACAAGAAACACTGTGCATTCATACACGGCTTAGCAAAACCTATTTGTATTTTTAAAATAACGCTTTTATGTAATATCATTGATACCATTTGATATCAATATTTAATTGCTGTTGTGTTTGTTTGGCCACTGAATAATTAAATTGCTTCTTAACCTGGCTTCATTATTCCATGGGGACTATGGTATACTTTCTGAATTCATTGTAAAAATGATTCCTTGCTGCCCTCTTTCACAAAACATGTTTGGCCTTAAGTACTGTCAAAGACATCTCCAGATCAAAACAATTTGCTGCCTCTGTCAAAGGATATGATTTCCTCTATCCATCCAATCATCATTTCATATTTTGACTATGAATGTAACCTCCATTGACTCACGTCACCCATTGTCATGGGAGACAGGTTAGGGAGTTTATAGTTCATGCATAGAAGTCTGGCTCCAACATTTCATCTCTCTGCCTTAGCCAGCATCAGGTTTCTGAGGTAGTTATTTCTTCCTAGCTCTGCTGTTCCTAGCAGCAGAACTGGCCTTGACCTGAGGTATTATTATTCACAGACTAAGATTGTCATCTCTAGCAAATAAATCTGAGCTAGAACATAAACCAAGAGTGAGCAAACTGTCATCAAAAATCATGCGTAACAATTTGTGCTTGATAGTATGGGGCATCTACAAATAGTCCTTGGCTTATGACCACAATTCAGCCCCAAACTTCTGTTAGATAAGCTAACCTTTATTGTCATTTTTTTACTGTGGGCACAACGGCACACATCGAAAAATGAAATTTAGTTACCCACTCTCAAAGTGAAGCACATACATGACACATGCCTAAACATACTATATACAACATATGTATAGACCCACACCCCTACATATATGTAACAAATAAATATTAAATACTGTCCATCTTGAATATATAACGGAAGGAGGAAGCTTAAGAGTTCATAAGGTTAATGCTGTATGGAATGAAACTATGGCTGAATCTGGATGTTCTGCTACGGATACCACAGAGCCTCCTCCCAGAAGGTAACAAGGAAAACAGGTCGTGAAGAGGATGTGTAGTGTCCCAGATAATCTTACGGACCCTGCTCAAGCAGCGCTTCTGTTGTTAAGCAAGACAGCTGTTAAGTAAATTTTGTCCCATTTTACAACCTTTCTCACCACAGTTGTTAAGTGATTTACACCAGCGGTTAAGTCAGTAACATGGTTGTTAAGCGAACCTGGCTCCCCTCATTGACGTTGCTTGTCAAAAGGTCGCAAAAGGTGATCATAGGACCTCAGGGTACTGCAACCATTACAAATGCATGCCAGTTGCCAGGCTTCCAAATTTTGATCACCTGAACATGGGGATGCTGCAACAGTTGTAAGTGTGAAAAATGGTCATGTCACTTTTTTCAGTGTCATTGTAACCTCGTACGGTCAATAAATGAATGGCTGTAAGTCGAGGACTACCTGTACAGTGAAGAGTTACAGACAAAAAAAATATTCTCTGTAGAAACTGTTGTCAAAGTTCACATGAAAAATTTATTTCCTACTTGGTTTCACTTAACATTCTTTGAATAGAAGTGGGGCACCCCTTGGGTTAGAGGGGGTGCTTTGATCAAAGCCTCTGTAAATGAAGTACTCTTTGAAGATCTCCACATAACCAACTACAACATTCAAAAGCATTCTGTGTCTGAAATACATGGAGATGTGTCTTTTTTATTTTGTTTGTTTGTTTGTTTGCCAAATTTATATCACCACCCATCCTGCAGGGGTGGCATACAAACACAGCAACAATTAAGACTACATAGCCAATATTAAAACACTAAATGTAAATCAAAATAAAAGATGAAAAAGCCCAGTCACAGAATAACAATCATCTAAGAGTATACAACCACCTTGGAGGGCTCCTAAGGGATCCTCAAGGTTACTGGGGAAAAAAAAAACATTTTAAGGGCTTTCCAGAAGACAGGTTTTTTCAATATATTTCATTTTTAACATATGTGCAAGGTGATTTTTTTAATTGATTCTCGACAAAAACCAGAAAAACTGGACATAGCACAAGCTGTTAAACAAGTAGGAGCTCTACTAGTGTCTAAAGAACAGATGGTAAACAGATAATGCAAAGAATAGATGTTTTTGTTCTGGGTTAATAACAAGAAAACAGGAAGTATTCTTTCATTATTTTTTGCAGAGGGCTATAAAATAAATACAATACTGAAAATATGGGAGAGACAAAATTTTTAGCTTGTGGACCACTAATATACAGAAATAATCTATTTAAAATTGTTCAAACATTTCTTAATATTGTTGGAAGAAAAGTCTTCATTGTGGTTCATCCAAGCTGGGAATAAACATGGCAACTGCTTTGGGAAGAAGGTTGTAGTTTATTGGACAGGAGAGCTAGACAGAAAGATGGTCCTGGCAGAAAAAGGAGCTAGCACATGTAGGGAGTGAGTTTTTATACCCTCTGGAGCCTTTTGTTTGGAGTTATTTCCTGTTCCTGTTTTGAGGCTATTTCCTGTGTCATGTATTCTGACCTGAGTTTGGGTGTGCCCTTTGGCCTTTATGAATTAATCCTACCATGTCCTGTCCCAGGTGGGGTATGCAAATTTTAGGTCTTTGTCTTCCTAAGCGTCTAGCCTGGGCCTCCTACATCTGCATTTGTACAGAGCTTGGGGGAGGGAGAGCTGGGGCTATTAAGCAAATTGGGCATGCTTTTCTGGTTCTTCAATATCTTTTTAGGAAATATATTTTTCTGCCTTTTTAATATTTCCTTCTCTGGGGAGCTGATTTCCCACAATATGTTGAGAGAAAAAGCTTGACCATGAAACTATTTTGTGCTATCTTAGAAGGAAGAGAAAGAAATTTTACAAGATAAATGTAAAATCAAATTTCAAACACATAAGAAAAGTGTGCATGGTTAATTCTTTGCTTCCCATAATCCTGTTTAGCAATAAATAATCTAATGAAGACTTAGAAATGTAGATATCTGTACTGAGTTGGTAGCATAAGCCATTTTATTAAAGTAGTACATTTAAAGCACAAAAAACCCACTAAAAATAAAACCTGCATTAGAAAGAAAAAGCACTAAAAAAATCTAAAATAAAAAGTGTCTTTGTATATGTGCACACCTACAAATGCAGAATTTAGGGTGCCTTGTGTGACATCTCTTTCAGTCCAAGAAAAACTGCAAACGAATTGGATGAAACCTTTTTGTGATCCCATTCTTATCTCTTTGGCTGCCCTTAACATTTAGCTCTTGGGTAATTCTGTATATCTGTGTTGCTTTTTTTTTTTCTTCATCAAAACTAAAAAACAAACTAGACCTACACAAAAATATCCTTTCCTTTATTATGTCTCTTTAACATTACCTAAAAATTCACACAAGCAAGAATTTCTAAAACCAGTGGGGCTCCAATCCAATGTATTATTATCATAGATATATGGAGGTACCTTGCATTTCCAGGGGTTGTTGCAGAAGCTTAGTAAAATGTTTTGCTTTAAGAACTAAGTTAAAAGGAAAGCATTTACCAGGCAGGAGAAATACAATGTCTTTTTATCCCTCCCTGCTCTTCCATAAACAATGCTCCCTCCTCTGATCATCACTTTTAAATAACAGCATAACTACCACTAAGACACACAAAAGACATCCCTAGCAGCTGGCTCCTGGCACATTATGGTTTATCATCACAGTAATTGCATCTTGGTTATGGATTATTGCTATGCATCATCTAAATGAGATGCCTTAGTGATGTATTGAAGAAGCAGGGCTTGTCCAGGATGGAGGAAGGAGACAGCTCAATTTTTGTATCTGAAAGAAAAAAGATGACTCAAAATGAGAGTGGGGAGGGTGTTATTAACTACTTCATTTAACTGCTGGTAGTAATGAATGATATTTTCCTCTGCAATTTCTTTGTCACTAATGTCGCCTTTCTCTTGCTTTCTCTACAAAAAACTTGTAGATTACCTTTTTGGTAGGGGAAAAAAAAAGGCATCGCTCCTCTCTAAAAGGAAAAGATAAAAATGTATATTCTTTGGAGACTCACTGAGATCCATTGTGGAAAAATTATTCTGGAAAGGCTGCAAATCAGGATGATTGATAAAAATGATACCTGTGCATATTTGTGTGCTCCTTGGTGGTAAATAGTCTTATATTGCATCTTCCACGGGTAGTTTCCTTAAGAACAAACAGTCATTTTTAGAATAACTGCGTAAAATTCTAAAGTGGGGAAGAAGCCAAGATCAGAAAGCCACAATACAGAATTGATTGAGATACAGAACCTGGCAATCTCATTTGGGGCTAAGAGATCTCCATCAACCTTAAGCTTTGAAAATCTTTTCAAAAATGCTGCTTTCCAGTCCTATAATTCTGACATTGAAATGTTCTGAAGAGATCAGAAAAGTCAGACATGTCAAACACAAGGTCCGGGGGCCGGATGCGGCCCACAAAGTAGTTTCATGTGGCCCGTGAAGCCATCCTGGGAACAGTGAGGGAACGGCCCCTGCTGCCTTGGCCCTGGCCCAGGCCATCTGGGAGCCAATGTACAATTTTGTGGTGGCCATCTGAAACGCATTCAGTCTTAGCTCCACAAGACCATCTAGAAACAGTGAGGAACCAGCCCCTGCCATGTTGGCCCCACCCCCTGGGTCATGCTGGGGAGGTGTCACCCTTTGTGAGGAATGAAGAAATAGACCATGCCTTGGTGTTTGCCCCAGTCCCACCCCCTTCTGCCAGAGACCCTCAGATCTGTTCCACTCCTGCCCAGGCCCCCACAGGCACCTTGACATGAATGAGTAGAGCTGGCCATGCCCACCCAGTAGGCCACACCCACTCCATCCACGCCTACCCAATAGGCCACACCCAACCTGGTTGCATCTACCCAGCCCCCCGAGGGCAATTGCAATGCTGATGTGGCCCTCAGTGAAATTGAGTTTGACACCCCTGAGAAAAGTAATCTTATAATTAAATTGAGTTTAAACATTCAAGAGATTGTTGAAAAAATAATAATAATAACGGAAGTGTTCCTGCAACATAAAATTACAGACTTGAATGAATATGTTTAGTGTCTTATAGTAGATTTGATCATAAAAGCCCAATTCTGAACGGAGTCTTTTATTATGTAAGCCGGGCAAAATTCACTCAAATGTTCCTCAGTGTCACACTAATAACATGATGATGTACAAATTCTTCCCAGTTGGATATTAAAGAAAAAGGCTTGCGTTTTTAAATAGTTTTGTACCCTCTCTTTCCTTAAGATATGGAGAATAGACCTGTGCTGTTAATTAAAACCAAAATATTACTAATTTTATTTAAACTATTGCCATGTCAATCATTTGTCATACTACAAATGTGTCCTGTTCATGAAAAGGAGTGACTACAAAACAAGGTGAATGAAGAATGATGAGGGAAAGGAATCTTGCCCAGTGAATGACTGGTATTTTCCCCTGTTAAAAATAGATAAAATACCCAGTGCATGCTTAGAATAAAGTAACACCACAGTTCCTTCTCCTTCTCTTCTTTTCTTGCAATGGTCATCTGACTATGCTACGTTTGCATAATGATCACAATAAAGAAGACAAAAAAGAGGAGGAGGAGGGGGGAGGATTTTGTGCCACATTAATTGGGGTGTGTATGTGTGTGGAATTGAAAAGTTTTGAAGAAATGTTGACCCCCCCACTGACTTTACTAACAGAAGTTCTTCCTGCCCCAGGAAATATCTCCCAAATTTATATACTCACAGCAAAAGAGGCAGGTATAACAACTTCCACAGATAAGAAGGATCCAGTTTAGTCAAATTATTGGTTTCTTTGTTTCTAAATACTGCCATTTTCAGAATTATTTATTTATTTATTTATTTATTTATGAGACTTATATACCGCTTTAAGTGCAAGCACTCTCTAAGCGGTGTACACCAGTAAGCAATGTATATATATATTTACATTGCCCCCAACAATCTGGGTCCTCATTTTACCTACCCCGGAAGGATGGAAGGCTGAGTCAACCTTGAGCCGGTGAGATTTGAACTGCTGACCTGCTGAACACAGTCAGCTAAAGTGGCCTGCAGTACTGCACTCTAACTGCTGAGCCACCTCTTTTCTCAAAGAGAAAAAAAAATCCTTCAAGTGGAACTTGACTCCTGGTGACTTCGTGGTCTTGGCCATATAGTTCCCTAGATGTCAATATGGAAGAAACAGGATCAGCTTTAGGACCAAGTAGGCTGTGTCCTACAGATTCAAAGCTTTAGTGTACCACAGCCATCCCTCCTTCTGAATAATTCCCCCAAAATTGCAAAACTTCACATCAGTGGGAGGTGCCACCACTCTGATCCTGTTAGATCTGGGAAGGATGTTAGGTGAAGTCATCTTACAGCACAAGATTTCATCAGCATCAAAGTCATTTAAATTTGTATTATCCTAAAATAAGGGCCCATAATATATGACTGTCTGAACATGGAAGTCTCTGTTTGGAAACAAGGGTTACTTTTCTCTTCTTTAAGTTTTTCTTTGGTCTGCTTTACTTGGAGTACTTCCATTGCATTCATTTGAAAAACTTTATCCAGGAATCACATTGTATTCATCTGGTGGAAAATTTAACTCCACTCAGGGGAAATTCTTACAAGAGAAACAGGAACATTTATTCTCTTTTTCACTCTAGCCCCTGGAAATTTGTAAGGGGAAAAATTCTTCTCTAGGGTAATATGAGAGATGATATGAGAGAAAGGCAGAATCATTAAAACTCTGGTGGTTCACATGCATACAACTGTACAATAAAAACAGTCCAACAATAAAAAAGCACCAAGGATGGCACAACCAGGCAGCAATGAATACTACTTTTTCATAGGGGCTACACCAGTGGTGGAATTCAGCCGGTTCGCACCACTTTGGCAGAACTAGTAGCTAATTTTTTGTTGCCCAGGAAGGACTTCTGGAATCAGCATCCACACAGAAAACCAGTTGTTCAGATATTTGAATCCCACCACTGGGCTACACTTATCCTAGCCAGAGGCCTTGGTGAAGAGACATGTCTTCACGGTTCTCCAAAATGCCAGTAGGAAGGGAGTCATTTGAATCTTGCAAGGAACTTCATTCCAGAGGGCAGGGGCTGCAACTGAGCAGGCTGCTTCCATAGTCCTTGTAGATACCATTGTTTCACTGAAGGAAGTCAGAGTACACCAACACTGCCTGATTGAATTAGCCAGGCAAATACTATGGAAAATAGGGGGTCTCTCAGATAGCCAATTGGCTTCAGATTTGGGACAGGAATATACATTTCAATCAAAACTATTTTCATCCTAAAGCAAAAGGGCTAAGAGGTGAATAGGCAATTCTCAATTTTCTAAATCCCAAACTCAGTTAGCCAAACTGAGAAATATTATACTTATATACTTACACTATCCATATCAGGTTGGTCCATAGCACTTAAAACGTTTCCCTATTGGCCATCCTGCCTGAACATGCTGGATGGTGCAGTTTAGTCCAACCTAGAAAATCATAAATTTCATTTTCTCCCTCCCCAAATTTATATGGGATTCAGAATATTAATATATGCAAGAATATTTATTTTAAAGAAGCATAGGGGTAACTCACCTCAGGCAATAGGAAGAGGAATTGAAGCGTTGACCTATCCAAATCCTGTAACCCAATGGCTGATACTTACAGCTGAAGGGAATCTGTCACTGATAACAGCAGAAATGTTTGATGCAAGTTGCAGTTATTGGGATGCTCAAATCAAATTGCAAGGAGGGGGGAGGCAAAAGAAGGCAATGCAAATGATCAGGGCCCCTGAGCACCTGCCTTATCAGAAAAGGCAAGGGTGTTTCTGATTCTTTCACTTAGGGAAAAAAAAAAACACACAATCCAGGGGACAGGATTTGAATGTATAAAAGCATGCAGAACATGGAGAAAGGAGGCAGGAAAACTTTGCTCACTCATTCACTCAAAACGTTCTAACCAGGACCATCCAATGAAGCTAGTTAGAAGGACCCCAAGAATTGGAGGAAGAAAATTCTTCTTCACTTAATGCATAATTAATCTACTTGGGAGCATCTCAGATGATTTATTTGGCCACCATCATTGGCCATTGTGGGAAGCAAAATGCTGGACTGCTATGAGTCTCTCTGGGTTAAAGTCCCCCTTTTCCATGTGTAAGAAAAGCCTAGGGCAGATCAGCTACTCTCAGACTATTTTCCTTGTAGAAACACTACATTACTACTAATTGCAGGAATAATGTCATCTAGGGTTCGGCCTTTTAATAGCTGTTTAATTACTCTTCCAGGAAAAATCTCCCAGTTCACCTGCTGATGTGTTCAACTTCCTTTGTAAATTAAGAGTCAAGGTATAAAGTTAATGCAGTAGAAAAATGCATCTTTATTGTATTTTATTGTAGCTGAATACACACAAATGTGGCCAGACAGCTTCCTGAAACTGATATTGGTATTTGACTGATAAAAATGGAGGTCAGAGTCTGGTTTTATTTGTATTTATTCTAAAGTACAACTTCATAATTAGGTGTCCGCATGGAGCAATCGAATTAGCATTTGGTGGCAGCTCCCTTCCTGGAAGGTTTATTAGGTTCATCGTCCAAATACCCATAACACTCTAAACAGTTCAGCAAGTTTGGCATCTTCTCCTTCTCTTGGAATAATGCTCACTGTTCAAAAGTGATTTAAACTGGCATGTGGTGTCTGTCAAAGCAGCACCTAGCCACAGCCACTGTAATTCATCTCAGTTTTGCAAGCGTTATATATACCCAAACTTGGAAATATAGGGAACTTTCATCCATGCCTGATTTAGCCACCAAGAAGTACAAAGATTCAGAATGGATTTGCCCAATTTTTTTTTATTGCCACTCTCAGACAGTATCTGCTCAGACTTCTAATATTGCTCATTTCTTTAATTTGCTAGCTTGTTTGTTGATTGAATTTAGATCCCAACTTACTGTCAATAAGTGGCTAAGCAACAATGAAAACAGAGATAAAACAAAGCCAATCAACCAAGGCAGATGATTAAATCAAAATTGAAAATGTAATTACTTCCATTATTAAAATATGTCTGTGCAGCAAGTGGCACATTTCCTACTCCTATCTCTTTTATTATTGTTTTCTTTTCTTAGCAGACATATCACTATGCTGAATGCCTTGATATGACTAGAATTTAGTCTTGGCACCATCAGAACAAGGATTAGGCAGCATAAGCCTACCACAAGACTGGCAGAGTAAGAATGTGTTGTAAGCCACCCAGAGTCACCTTGTGGCAAGATGGGCAGCAAACTATTTTTATACATACATACATACATACATACATACATACATGGCTTTTTTTGTCATAGAACGCCCAGAATGGAGTTCCGGCACCTTTTTTGGATAGAACCTTGTAGGGTAGGTGGCAGATTGTATGATGTGTGTGTGTTCCAGCACTTTTTTTTAGAAAAAAAGCACTACATACATACATACATACATACATACATACATACATACATACACCTGAATGAGCATAGATATTGTGACATTCGGTGATCTAGGTCTCCAAAATCATAATTCCTCCTGTGCCTTGTGGCTCAATATGCACTGCACAGACATGTAAACATGTGAATGATGCTACCATCTGTAGCAGTCATGCAAAGACATGTAGGAGTTATGGCAAAGACAGGTCTTCCAAACCACTTATCCCCACAGGCACCACACATTTAAGAGGAAGCACAGAGTCAGTGATAGCATTTGATAAGAGCACAAGAAAAATAAGGAGAGAAGCAACCTGGAATTAAGGGGAAACTTCCTAATAGTGAGGACAACTAACCATTGGAACAGCTTGCCTTCAGATGGGTGCTTCATCACTAGAGATTTTTAAAAAGAGACTGAGCAGCCACTTGTCTGAAATGGTATAGGGTTCCCCTGCTTGAGCAGGGGGTTGGACTAGAAGACCTCCAAGGTCCCTTCCAGCTCTATTCTGATTGAAAACCTTGCTGAATCCGAGGGAATCTGGTTCAAACTCATTTAGTATTTACTGGATACAGTATCCAGTTTGCTACAGTAACTCAAATAAGTGGAGTGTGATAGTCAACAGCCATTTCTATCTGCCACTATTGGTTAGGAGTAATTGGTGGCCTTTAGATAAGGAGATCCCAGGTTGCTATCAAGGCTAAGAACCATTAATTAAACCTCCTCTTCACCAGCCTGTCTACTTTTTTTGGATGTTATCTAAATCTGTAAACATAATTAGACTTTGGAGTAGGAAGTTTAATGTAGTCTTCATATAGGCTTTGCTATATATAGGTAGTGGTGGTACCTCAGTTTTTAGCTTTGCCATTTGCAATTGACCTCTCTGAATTGGCCAATTCAATTTTTTGCCTGGTTTTTGGAAACATTTGGAATAAATTCTGGAAAGGAGTAACTACAATACAATTTACCTGCTGTAGATGGATGAGATCCTGAGTAATCTACTAACTGTTTTGTATGGACACACAGAAAGGAACTGGGGGCAAAAATAACAGATAGACACATCATATAGACTAGTGTGTGGGGGTGTGTGCACATGTACTCATAGGTGCATATGTATCTTCAAGTCAGTGTTTTAGTCTGAACAAGTCACTTGCAGTTTTCTTAGCAAGATTTCAGAAATGGTTTGCCATTGCCTGTTTGCTAGGGCTAGGAGAAAATGACTGGCCCAACGTTCCCCAGCTGGCTTTTTCTCTAAGATGGAACTAGAACTCCATCCAATCATGACTTTTTCAATCCTTCTCTTCCTGTCCATTTATTCTGTCTATCTATCTATCTATCTATCTATCTATCTATCTATCTATCTATCTATCTATCTATCTATCTATTATCTATCTATCTATCTATCTATCTATCTATCTATCTATCTATCTATCTATCTATCTATCTATCTATCTATTTTGTGGTTCAAGTTTAGTTCATTCTCTCTATATGACCCAATTACTCTAACATAAAAGAGAGCCAGTTTGGTGTAGGGATTAAAGCAACAGGCTACAAACTGGAGACGTTGAGACAGTCCAGCTTTAGGCACAAGACCTAGGAAGCAGGAAAGAGCAAGCCACTTCTGAAATCTTGCAAAGGAAACTGCAAGACTTGTCCAGGCAGTAGAAAGGAGTCAACATGGACTTAAAAGCACACACCCCACCCCCGCAGAGCATACTTTTTGTACTGCTCATTTATTTTGGTATTCACTCCATTCAATGGACATTGTTGTTAACCAGCTGGCATTGCCTATGTCTGCATTGGGTGACTATATAAATTTGTTTAATAAATGACAGATTAGATAGATAGATAGATAGATAGATAGATAGATAGATAGATAGATAGATAGATAGATAAAATTCTCAACTCTAGCTCTTCTTTTTTCAACCATAAACACTTCCTAAGCAATTTATTCTCATTGTGTTATAACAAAGTGGATGGAAATACACTCTTATATATAATCATTTATGGGAAGATTTTTGGACAGACATTATTCCTTACAGTGATTACTACCTACTACTTTTCTACCAGCGTGAAGGTTTGTGAGATTTATCCACCCATTTCCAATTTCTCGTAAGCAATCTTCCAAGATAGATTGTACCCTTGCTGCAGTGTTTTTGTATTATGTATAACTTGTAATCATTCACTCCATCTTCCCTGTCAAACACAACAACCTTGCCTTTCAATTTTCAGATCCATATTGTATCGCATTATATAGTCTAACACATGCTACCAACCAGTCAGTTCCACAATATCTTCTGCATGCATTCATATTCAAATACACCATCCTACTCATTTCTAACATCATTATAAGCATTTCTCCTATAAATGTATCCATAAATGCATGGATAATATACCAATACACCAAGGAAACAACCCACCCATTATTCTCCCTGCTAGGAGAATTGCATTCTACATTGAATTACATGTTATGTATTTCATTTATTCTTACACATGCTTTACTTTCATCCTACACAAATACTATCAAATTCAGCAACCATTTTAACTCTATTTTGATGGAAAATATTTCATAATTCAAAGTTACAGATGTTATGATGTCACTTTATAAATCTATATATACACAATAAATGTCTTTTTTCTCATTCATACATTTCTCAACTTGCCAATGACCAAAATCCTGCTATATTCAACTCTTTTCTTGCATAAAATCGTATTGTACTTCTCAGATTTTGCTCTTATACCTTCTCAGTCAGAATTTGGCTAAGTATTTTTTTAAAATACATTTAGAAAATGTACAACTCTGACAGTAATTTCTGCATTCATTCTTGCTTGTTATCTTTCTCTTTGTACAGGAGAACAATAACAGCATTCTAACATTATCAGGTCCAGATGTAGCCTTCAGACACATATTAAACAAATCACACAGACATTCCATAAGCAAATCACATTAATATTTTGATATTAGTCACATCATCTATATTTGCAGATGCAGTAGGTGTGGTTTAAAAATTGCTAGGTATTCTTGGCACCTATATACATATTCATATATAAGGACTGTTTCTATTTGCCTCATTTTGTTCACCACACTAATACAAATGTTAATGTTCATGAGACATAATTTGAAATAATCAAAATCTTAAAACAGATATGTTCTATTTATTTTATCACTTAAAATATTAACAAGATAATATGTATATTCCTAAGTGCAATAACAGAACTTTTACAAACAGCTTCTATTTAATCTACATAGAGCTTTTCTCTCTCCCTCCCTCCCTTCTTTTTCCATTTGTGATACTTTTTTACTTCTTTAAAAAATCCAAGCTAACTTCTTCATGGAGTTTTGTGACTTTTCATATCTTTCTTCAGATTAAATTCATATTTTCCAACATTTTACATTTTAAAATTAGACAAACTCTGGAGTCTATAGGCAAGGTAGAAGAACAAGTATCTGAAGCATAATGACAGGCTAGTGTTAATACAAGTCAAATTACAAACAAGTCAGAAGAAACAACATGCACACCGAAGTCAAGAAACTCAAGGAAGCAGCATTCAAAGCCTGTTCTGGATACTCTCCCAAAAACTAAAAGCAAAGCTGTTATAATTAGAGTCAAGAAAGACAAAATAGAAGTAACTCAGATAAATTATCTACTTTAGGGAAGGGGTGAAAATAATGAAATGTAAGTAAATAAATGCCACACTAATAATTGGCCTTTTTTTTGAAAGGTTGCAGGCATAGACTTCAAGCTTCTTCACCTCCAGCACCATCTCCAACTACAAAGGGAACATTCTGAGGTAAGCAAAAATTTAAAATGTTTTAAAGACTTTTTTTTTAAGTTTCCAAACTTCCCCCCAACCCAGAAAAAGAAAGCGTGGAAATCTTTATTGTTGTTTTTTTAAGTGATGGCAGTACAAGATACATATTTGTTTCATATATTTTTAATCCTGCCTTTATTATTTTTAAAAATTACTCAAGATGTCAAACATACCTAATACTCCTTCCTCCTTCTATTTTTCCCATAACAAACAACCCTGTGAGGTGGCTTGGGCTGAGAGTGAATGACTCAGTCATACAAATCTATAAGAGCCCTAGTGGCGCAGTGGTTAGAATGCAGTATTGCAGGCTAACTCTGCCGACTGCCAGCAGTTCAATCCTCAGCTTGACTCAGCCTTCCATGTTTCTTGATCTGTTCACATAGAACCCTTTCTCGAAATGCGAGCAATGACATTCATGCTTCTGCCAGTAATGTCGCTTAAGGCCTGTGCATTGACTGAGGAGTCACTACAGTAGCGGGATGCATCTGTCAAAGCCAAATATAAAAGCGAACCATGAGGTCACACATATCCATATATTAGAGGCACAGAATGGCCCTCTTAAAAGAAGCTATAAAATAGAATTGCACCTTCTCATACTGATAAGGCAAGTTCTTCAAAATAAGGTCATCCAGAAAAGGACTGAGTTTTAAACAATTGCTGTGTATTTTGAACATACAATGCTTGCCATTAATATCTCTTAGATGTATTTGCCTTCTGAACCAGCATAAACCCTTTTTTAAAAATATATTTCTGTCAACCAATCTATTAAGCTGGTTGAATGGGCATCATCAGAAAGAACCACCCTGTGGACACCAATTCCCTAACTCCTTCTTTAAGGAATGACAAAATATCCTATACAGCTATGATGCACTGTATAGATCAGTGATGGTGAACCTTTTAGAGACCAAGTGCCCAAACCGCAACCCAAAACCCACTTATTTATTGCAAAGTGCCAGGGCCACATCAGGATTGTGGTGCTGCATTGGGGCATGGCCCACTGGGTGGGCATGGCTGCAGTTGTCACGGCAAACTGGCTGGGCATGGCTGGAGTGGGCATGGCCATCTCAATGTTGCTCATGGGGAAGCCTGTGGGGGGCAGGGTTGGGAGAGATCCAGGGGGTCTCTAGAGGGTGGAGTGGTGGGCAGGAGGGCCAGCATAGATGAGGAGAGGCACACAATCCTAGCTGGGACTGGGGGGCACCAGCTCAGGGTGGTCTTTGGCTTGCTGGTTGTGGGTGTGCTCTACCACCTCTACTCGAGCTTGTTAGCTGGCCGCTTCACCTCCTTTGTGCCGGGTAGGGCTGCTGCTCTGGGCAGCGATGGTGGCCTAATGGACCTGCGCAAGCTGCCTGCAGTGGTGGCATGCATGCCCACAGAGAGGGCTCTGAGTGCCGCCTCTGGCACGTGTGCCATAGGTTTGCCACCACTGGGATAGGTTATGTATTTTAATATTGTTTTGTCTTTTGAATCTGTAGCACATGCTATGATGAAAACATTTCCTTGATAAGTATGTAAATACCATTACAATAACAGATTTGTCTCAGATTGTTAATAAATTGAAAAGATGAATGCTTCCTACTCTAAATAGTTTCACTATATTGTACACTGAATATTTCATTGCTGAAGAGGTAGAAAATAAAACAGATTTAAGAGGCAGTTGAGTGTCAGAAAGAATTTCATGTAGTTATATTTGCACATCTTCCTCCCTGTTCTACCCCTTGCTTTACAAGTTATTCTCCAGTGCCAGTAAACAAACAAACAAAAGACCCTACAAAAACATGCAGTAAAATTATTTGACAGTCACAAATTATGAAAAACTTATAGCTTAAGATAAATTTTCCTTGGGCAATCGTGGATGAGTCCTTTTATGTATCCTTAAAAAAAATTGTATCCTTAAAAAAATAAAACAATGGTACTTATAAATAATGCTTTTTTTATCTGTTACTTGGAAAAAGTGAACTAGAGATAATAAATATGAGTAAGGAACTAGACATTTTCATTTGATATGGATATCAAATGTACTTCTCTAAATGTACTAAACATAGTGTTTAGTAGTTGTTCTATAGTCTCACTACTATACTTAACTACTTTCACTTGTTGTTTATCCAAGTAACCCAAAGTTACTTGGCTGGTTGGTTGAAAATGATGCCTGAATACATACAGAGAAAATGTATGGGTAAAATAATAACTGAACCATTTTCATAACCCAAGATTGTCAAATATATCTTTTCTGATGTGAAGTAAAAACAAGATCTGACTCTATATAGAATCTTTAAGACTGATAATCCTAAGCAGACCTGTCTTCCAGGAATTTATCGTCTCCTTTTAAAACCAAATATAATAAGCCTGATTAACTAACATATTTTTTTTCTACCCAATCTCACCCCTTTCCCCCTCAAAATTCGATATTACTACTCTTTTTTACTGGTTCTTGCTCAGAACTGGGACCATCATTCTAACTAGCCAGATCAAGAAAATCTAGGCCATATTGACAAAGAACAGATGACATTAAATTCACATTTTACGATGCCACATTGAATAAAAACTAATTTTGTATGAAAGATCTATTTTTGAAAAAAGAAGAATTTTGATGAAATGTTCAGAAGCAGCTTCTGAATTGTTAAATTGCCCATTGTGCTTTAAATATTGTTTCTAAAGCTGCATGTCTTTCTTTAGGAACTCTTGAATGTGGAATAATGCAGGAAAAATACGCAACTAGCCTTGCCATCAGTTTCCTAAAATTGTATAATCAACCTTAACAATTTTCATGTACTTTAGATTTCAAAATTGTTTATTAAAGAATAGAACTAGGAAAGAGTCTGTGAACAGCATGACAAACATAACCGTCTTATTGTTTGATTGAAATTCTTATTATCTCAAATGCATAACATGAGTGGTAACCTAGCTATTTAAATCAAATTAAATATTTGATAACCATTTGCAAACTAATCATTAATTTTGCATGCATGATTTATTTGGCGTGTTGGTTTGTTCAGTTCTATAAACGATAAGATTGAGAGAAAGCATGGTAGTTCAAATTCTAAAAAAGTATAAATCTTTTATACAACAATAGAAAAAACTCCCCCTCCCATTAAAAAAAAATCAAGGAGATGATAATGAATGATACAAGGATACATCATTAAATCTTAGGGAACTGGACCCTAAAAACTGGAATGAACAATCAATCACAACAAAAATAATAAAAAATTAATAAACTAATAAAATAAAATAAAATAATAAAATAAAATACAGCAAACAATTTTTTATGTTGTTTATATTTCATGGTACATCTGCAAACCTGCTCAGAAAAATTGGATGTCATTATTTAGGATAGGGGTAAATTTAGATGTTTTATATATTTAATGCATAGCACTACAAATGTATCCTTAATAAGTGTACAGAATGCAAACATACATTAAAATAGTACAATATGGAAAAATGGAGTGACAAATATTACTATAGTGTTTCAAAAAAATGGTCTGAGGTTGACATCCAATATTTTACACAAGAAGTGGAATAACCAGTAAGGTCTCAGAAGATGATCAGAGGCAGATTTGCATAGGAGAAGGCTGATACTCAAATTCCAAACTTTTCTCAGTAGCAAACCAATAATCAATGCAGCTCATTCAACAGTACTATATATGGAAATACTTAGTTGAATCTTAGAGTATCTTTTCTGTTGGTATGTCTAGACTATGCGTAAGGGTAGCTCACATAAAGTACTTTACAATAATCAAGGTATGCAATCACTGAACTTTTCTTGATGACTCCATAAACAACCAAAGTTATACAGTTGGATCATGGTTTGAGAGGTATTTCCTTATCTAAACAGAGAAAAAGAATGATAATGGATGGATAATAATTAGCATGAGCTGGATCAATTTCTAACTTCCTGTTGGCTTCCTCATTGAGTTTGTGGGAAACTGTCAGGGAGAGTCAGAAGATATCTCCACTGTCTTGCATTCATGGGTAGTCCTCAATTTGTCCCTTGAAAAGAAAGACTGATCTTTAGAAAGGCTCTAAAATGTATTAAATGTAATGTCTCCCTGTCCTTCCTTCCTTCCTTCCTTCCTCCCTCCCTCCCTCCTCATTCCTTCCTTCATGTATATGTCTGCTGTCAGTGGAAGAGGGAGCAAGGTGGTGCACAGCATGAGTGGAAAGAGGCTAGGGCAGCGGTTCTCAACCTGTGGGTCGGGACCCCATTTGGGGTCGAACAACCATTTCACGGGGGTCGCCAAACAATGCAGTCCGCCATTTCCCCCCCCCCCTTTCCTTAGCTGTGCTACTCCCTTTTATTCTATTAGCTTTTGAAAGCCAATAGAATAGACTCTCTTGAATAGAGTCTAATTCTATTGGTTTTCAAAAGCTAATAGGAATTGTCCAGGCTGTCTCTGCCCTGCTGAGCCCGCCAAAAGTCCCATTCTGCAAACGGTGCTGCAAGTTGTCTGCAGCGAAGGTGAGCTGTCTGTAAGTTTCCACCCCTCCCTGCTGAGCAACTACTAAAAATGTAAGTAAAAGAGGGCCAGAGGTGGGAGGTGGGAAGCCGGCAGGCACAGGGAGGGTTGCTGGTGGGCGTGGGGCCCGGCGGGTGCCTTACCTCCCTTGGGCTGGGCCAGCTGGTGGCCCAGCCGGTGGTCGGTCTGCGCCGTCTCTGCCACTTGCCAGCTACACCTCAGCCAGCGCAGGGGGCGGCACCACACATGTGCGGCGCTCCCGCGCAGGGAAAGTCCTCGACTTACGACCGGTTGGGGGGTCGTGGCATTAAAAAGGTTGAGAACCACTGGGCTAGGGAGATCTCAGGGGTGGAGGAGAGTTACTTGAGCAACATATGACCTCTGGTGCTGGCTTCCTCATTGCTATTGCTTCCTGCCAGCCTCCTACAAGTAAAGACTTTGCTAATGGGAAGGTGGCAAGAAACATCAGCAATCATGGTCAACCTTACAGTTTCTGCTGGTTTTCTATTTGCCTAGTGAGATGATGTTATGGAACACTGGAAATGAGTATCCCATGGCTGCTACTGACTGAACAGCAGCCATAGAGTGGTGCTGAAGCAGAAACAACTTTCCCAAATTTCATTCCCACAGAAGTCATGGATCCAGACATTCTGTGAATTAGCCCATTTGAGTCACTTTGGTTTAATAATTGTTGGCTTATATCTTCCAATTTCATCCAATTAAAGGTTACAAACAATCAAACAGACATGAGAGATGTAATGGTTTAATCCTCCCTAAATGTATGCACTTGGCTACCAGAGTTGGGTTGAGAAAGCAACAATAAAGCTTCCAGTTCTTTCAGCAGAAACTCAAGGCAAATTCTTAGGGATTGTTCTCATGTGGAAACTTCTCAGTCTGGTTTAATGTATTAGAGCTAGTTCAGGTTTATGCTTGACCAAGCACTTGAGTCAAATGCTTTGTCTAAAAAGAAGACAATTTGCCAAGTGAATGACTCTAATCCATTACAAGTATTACACTGAACAGTAATAGTACTATTCAGGGCAACCCACAAACCACATGAAACCACTAAATCCAATACACTTTAGAGTCCTTCTAAATATCAGCATTTCTTTCAAGAGATAGTGTGAGATGGAAGAACAAGAAACAATAGTTGGAAACTGATCAAAGAGAGAAGCAACCTGGAATTAAGGGGAAACTTCCTAAAATAGTGAGGACAATTAACCAGTGCAACAGCTTGCCTTCAGATGGGTGCTTCATCACTAGAGGTTTTAAAAAAGAGACTGAGCAGCCACTTGTCTGAAATGGTATAGGGCAGCGGCTTTCAACCTATGGGTCGCGACCCCATTTGGGGTCGATCGACCATTTCACGGGGGTCGCCAAGCAAGGCTGTCCACCATTTTTTTCCCTTTTCCGGTGGGTGCCTTACCTCCCTTGGGCTGGGCCAGCTGGTGGCTCAGCCAGTGGTCGGCCTGCTCCATCTCTGCCGCTTGCCAGCTACACCTCGGCCGGCGCAGGGAGCGGCACCACGCATGCGCGGTGCTCCCGGGCAGGGAAAGTCCTCGATTTATGACCAGTTTAGTCCTCGACTTATGACCGGTTGGGGGTCATGGCATTAAAAAGGTTGAGAACCACTGGTATAGGGTCTCCTGCTTGAGCAGGGGGCTGGACTAGAAGACCTCCAAGGTCCCTTCCAGCTCTGTTCTATTCTATTCTATTCTATTCTATTCTATTCTATTCTATTCTATTCTATTCTATTCTAGATCTTGTAATGAGTGCATGACAGTGGAAAGTAAGCCATTTGGGAGGAGAAGGAGGAGGAGGAGGAGGAGGAGGAGCAAAAGCTCAGAATGACCAGAAATCAGGGTCAAAATAGTGGGTTGAGGGAATCACTGAATAGAACCCTTCATACAACATTTCTTTATAATCAGGGTGGGGAAAGATTTAGGAAAGAGCTCTTGTATAATTCATGCAACAATTGCAAATTGTAATATTTAAAGAAAAGATATAAGTGATTTGATTTTAGGTACATAGCCAGCGCTGATTAAGTTGCAATGAGTATCCATGAGAAGTGAGGTTTGAGTACTATTCAGTTAAAATGTGATGTTTCATGACTCAGGTTGGGTTGGGTTGGATGCTCAATTTTTAATCCTGGCTCCCTGCTAGACCTATAACCCTTTTGTTGGAAAATTACTGTGCATACTTTCCTGCTTACTTTACACCAAACATACTCCCACTCAATCCCTGTATCCAGATCAGAGCAAGCACATATGCAATTCAGTTCAAGTAGCTAAAAAAATACAGCTTGATGTTTATTTATTAAATACCAGCAAACATTTTTAAAAAGCCAGCTGGCAAAATGAGACAAAAGTGGGCAAAACCGTGAAGTGACAAAGAGATTTTTAAAAGTCAGAGGAAATAATATCCGTAATCTATTTTCTGTCTGTGTGTGTTTATCTATATCAAATGGCTCCGAGCTTTCCAGAGCCATTGCAAAGAATACTGGCAGTAAATAGCATGGACAGTCCATAAGAGAGTGGTCTTGGGTTAGTCCAACCTTAGCCCTTTTATGCACATAATGGCAGCAAAATAAGGATGGAAAGTAGGACAACAGGTGATCCTTCCTCTATTCTCTATTAACAAGTTGGTGGATGGGAATGATGTATCCAAAAATACCTCTCCAATGAAACAAATTTATGAAAATACTTTAATTCCCATGTCTCCATTAGGACCGCAATAACAAATGGGTGCTGGGCTGTCAAAAACCTCTTCTATGTTTTATTTATTCCCCCTTTTAGGTATTAGTTGTATGAAATGTTTTGGCTTCCAACACCTTTAATTCAATGCTACATGAAGACAAGCCCTTAGACACTAAGTCTCCTTTTCACTGTCAGCTCACTTTGTATTCCAATCTTCACTGGCATCTGGTTTTGTTTTCCAGTTGCAGTTTAGTGGTTACATTGGTTATTTAATAAAAAATGAGGTAATTTGCAAAGCAAGAAACTCTCATAAATAAATATTAGAATAGCAAATGGCTGGAATGTACACAGGGATATTAACTGCCTGCCAAGGAAGCAAACAAACCCAAAAAATTAGCTACCACTGAAATGTACTCTAATATGCTATGCAAATGGCCACCCGATTGCAATTAATGCAAAAAGACTAAGCTCTTGATTCAACACCTTACAATATTTTTCTAAACAGTCATTTTGTACTTGAGCAGGGTGCCAAATTCTTGACAGTATGTTCAAGTTTTTGTTGGGATTGTTTCATATCTCAGGAACACAGCACACTGTATAATTATTCAGTATAACAGCAGACTAAATTGCAGCAAGTATCCCGATTGCTAGGCCAAAAGAGATAATTGTTTAAAAACATGTGTGATAAATTGCCATATACACATTTCATAACATCACTCTTTCAAAGATGTTGAGGAAAAATGGGAGAGGGGGAATGCTAACGTGCTCTGCCTTTAGCTCCTAAAGTAAAGGTGTGATATAAATCTAACAAATTAAGTAATGAAACAATGGACAGTGCCATTAGTGTGACTGAAATAGACCTCTTTTGGGAGCAGACCATTTCTGGATCACCATAAAGCACTTCTGGTTTGGGGGAGCAAATTCCAGAAAGAAACAGACCATCCCATCTCTGGAATGCCCAAATTAACATCTTTCACAGAACCAAAATGTTGCAAAATTATCTGAAATATTCAATTTTTAGAACAGAATGTCACCACTCTACATCTACAATCCTTTCTTAAAATTAAATCTGAGTAACAAAACACATGGCTGTAAGATCCAGGAAACAGCAAACACACACACAATTGTATACTGTCTATACAATTCCTTTTCTATTTTCCGCACTACTAAGGCTTGGAAAGATAGGAAGAAATGTCAGAACAGAGAAGCATATGCATAAAATTGTTCGGCTGCAAATCTCCAAGATCACTCCACCTCTCATACCTCTTGCCAGACTTTCAAACATGTGTCCACTTGCTATTAATGACACCACAACGATGGTTCACTATTGGCTTCTATTTGAGAAGTAAGCAATCAAGACATCTAATCTTATAGCCCACGGGTCGGCAACCCGCGGCTCCGGAGCCGCATGCGGCTCTTTGAGCCACCTCCTGCGGCTCCGGAGCCTTCTCCGCCATTTTCATAGAGAGAGAGACAGACAGAGACAGAGAGGCACTTGTGCTTCCCTTCTCTCTATCTCTCTCTCTCTCACACACCTGCAGATTTGCCCCTTGCTCCCGATTGGCCCTGCAGCCAGATGCCCTGCCCCCTGGTGGCCAGGAAGGGCCTTTCCGGGGCTGGCCCAGTCCGAGGTGCATGTGGCCAGAGAGCCGCGCGGGGAAGCCCCCGGATCGATGCTGGGAGCGGCCCAGCAGAGCCTCCGTTGAAAGGGCCAGCCCTCCCGCAAGCTGCGGCCCTAGTGGGCCAAGCAGGAGCAGACCCGGAGATGGAGGGTGAGTGGGGAGGAGGGAGGGGGCTTACCTGCACCAGGCGGAGGGGCAGCCGAGCCGGCCTCGTGTCTCCCTGGGCTGGGCAGCAGGCCTGGCGGGGCCAGCGGCCGGCAGGGGCATTGGTTCCTGCCCTTCCCCGGGCCAGGCGGTAGGCCCAGCGGGGGCAGCAGCCGGCGGGGGCATCGGTTCCTGCCCCTCCCCGGGCCGCTGGGCCAGCCTCGCGTCTTCCCGGGCTAGGCGGCAGTGGCGGGCGGCAGAGGCATTGGTTTTTGGCCGTCCCCGGGCCGCTGAGCTGACTTCGCATCTTCCCGAGCTGGGCGGCAGGGGCATTGGTTTGTAGCCGTCCCCGGGCCGCTGAGCCGGCCTCGTGTCTCCCCGGGCGGCAGATGGCGGGGATATTGGTTTCTGGCCGTCCCCGGGGCGCTGAGCCTGCCTCGCGCCTCCCCGGGCTGGGCGGCAGTGGCGGCCGGCAGGGGCATTGGATTTTGGCCGTCCCCGGGGCGCTGAGCCAGCCTCGCATCTTCCCCGGCCGTGCGGCAGGCGGCGGGGGCATTGGTTTGTAGCCATCCCCAGGCCGCTGAGCAAGCCTCGCATCTTCCCGGGCTGGGTGGCAGTGGCGGCCGGCAGGGGCATTGGGTTTTGGCCGTCCCCGGGCCACTGAGCCAGCCTTGCATCTTCCCGGGCCGTGCGGCAGGCGGCGGGGGCATTGGTTTGTAGCCGTCCCCGGGCCGCTGAGCCAGCCTTGTTTTTTCCCGGGCCAGGCAGCAAGTGGCGGGGACATTTGTTTGTAGCCGTCCCCGGGGCGCTGAGCCTGCCTCGCGCCTCCCCGGGCTGGGCGGCAGTGGCAGCCGGCAGGGGCATTGGTTTTTGGCCGTCCCCAGGGCGCTGAGCCAGCCTCGCATCTTCCCCGGCCGTGCGGCAGGCGGCGGGGGCATTGGTTTGTAGCCATCCCCAGGCCGCTGAGCAAGCCTCGCATCGTCCCGGGCTGGGCGGCAGTGGCGGCCGGCAGGGGCATTGGGTTTTGGCCGTCCCCGGGCCACTGAGCCAGCCTTGCATCTTCCCGGGCCGTGCGGCAGGCGGCAGGGGCATTGGTTTGTAGCTGTCCTCGGGCCGCTGAGCCAGCCTTGTTTTTTCCCGGGCCAGGCAGCAAGTGGCGGGGACATTTGTTTGTAGCCGTCCCCGGGGCGCTGAGCCTGCCTCGCGTCTCCCCGGGCTGGGCGGCAGTGCGGCCGACAGGGGCATTGGGTTTTGGCCGTCCCCGGGGCGCTGAGCCTGCCTTGTGTTTCCCCAGGCCAGGCAGCAAGCCCGGCGGGCCGTGGGGGCATCGGTTCCTGCTCGTCCCCGGGCCGCTGAGCCGGTCAAATCAACGGACGTGGAGGTACTGCAGCTGGCTTTTTGATTTGCCGCAGACCTCCATTGACTTCCATGGGGATTCTTGGCAATGACTGGGGCTGATTGAAATCGCTTCAAGAAGCAAGCTGCAGAGACACAGAGAGCTGCAAATGATCTCCACAGGAGATGCAGCAAGGGCAGGAGACGAGAAAGAGTCCGCTATGTCTGTGCACAATCCCCGAAAGCTTTCTTCCTCTCCCTGCCTTTCTTGCTGGCCCTCTGATGTAAGCATCTGCTGGGTTTCCTCAACCTCCCCCCCCCCGTTTTATTTTAATCCCACCATCGCCTCCCTCTTTCGCAAAGTTGACATTCCTAGGACTCGTAGCTCGCTTCGCTTCTGGAGTCACTTGGCAAAGTTTGAAGGAGAGGCTGCCTGCTCCCACCTCCCACGGAGCAGAACTGCTGCTTCCTCACCTCCCAGCGAAAGAACCCCAGAGAGCTGGAAGGCGTCCTTTCTCCCACTTTCCGTTTCCCATCCTCCCTTTTCCAAGCACCCCTCCCAGAGCAAACCAGAAGCCTCAACTCCAGCCTCCTGCAGCAGGCTGAGATAGGCGAGCCCGAGCGACCGTCTTCTGCTGCCTCAGAACATTCACTGCAGCAGCTCTTTCTCTCCGTCGGCTTCCTCCTCCGCTCCCTGGGAACCTTCGCGCCAAAAGGCAGCAAGAAGAAAGTCCCAGAGAGGGAGAGCGCGGGGTGAGGGGAGAGCAGTCTTTTCCGAAGGGAAGAGAAGCCAGGACTGCAGAGCCCGTTCATACCAGAGCTGGATGGGGGGCAGGGCAGGCGCACGTTTCGCCTTAAGCTCCTCTCTTTAATCAAGCCCTGTGTTCTGTGCGCATGCGCGTGCGCGCGCACATTTTGCGGCTCCCAGGATTTTTTTTTTGTGAGGGAAATGGATCCAAGTGGCTCTTTCACTGTTGCAGGTTGCTGACCCCTGTTATAGCCTCTTCTACCCTCTGAGTTTTGTTCATCATTCCATATTATCATCACTATATCTGCCTTGCCGTGTTTCACACCTCGCAATGCTGCTCATTTATAAATTCCCATAAAGGCATATTTTCTCATTTGCCGGTCCCCCAATCCCAAAATGGAGACAGTTAAAGAATCTTCTCATACCTCTTAGTGCTAATTTTTGTGCTTGTCCTGTACAAACCCTGTCATAATGAAAGATAAAGATTGTGCTTTGAATTCTCTAGCTTTCCCTTCCCCTCCTTTATAGAATTTCTCAATGCGGGTAGTCCAAGGCAAATGAATCCCACCTGACCCATGAGGCTGTTTGCTAATCCATTTTAGGAGCCAGCCTAAAATTTATCCTTCTCTGGTTCCCCCTGACTCCTTCCCCCAATGTCTTGGGCAACATCTCTGACTTTCTGATAACCACAGCTAGGCCTGAAAAATTATGTTTGTCCATCAACATTCTCAAGGGTACCTCCAAAAATGGTGTAGTCATAGTTGGACGTTCTCCCTTTTTGTACAGCAGCATATCTGATGAGTATTGTATTCCGGTGATCTCAGTCCTACTTCAATAATTGTCTGGATATGTTTCTTGTCGATAATCCAGAGACTCTACATTTACTATTTATAAGCCTCTACACCAATCCCTGGCATCATTCTGAAAATCAATGAGAACTCAGCTCTGCTGTCTCGATTTGTTATTCACATGAACTCATGAATTCAGATAATTTAACTCACTTAAGTCTCCAGCTAACTTTTCCTTGTGCTTGCTCACTCAAACATACAAGCATGGAACAAAGAATGCCACTCTGATTTTTCAAGGAAGACACGTCACCTGTATATGAAAAATAGATCAACTTACTCTACAGCATTTTATTTAACCCAACAGTTGGCTAATCATAACTATCTTATTATTAATGATGAAAGTCCGAGGGAGATAAGGCAGCTTTCACTCTTTGAAGCTCTATTTTTTAAAAACATTGAAATCTTTGATACATTTATGCTTGATCTTCCATTGCAATGTGGATTGCGGCTTGCAAAACTGGTGTCATGCAAGTCTAGGATATTCAGAATTATCAAATGCATTGGGGGAAAAACATAGCCTACAATATTGTTTTAAATCAGAGCATTTAATAAAAAGGAATGAGTGACATAAGCTGAAAATATTACATTGAGTATGTCAGTTTGATTATTTTGTATATTAGTAGCATATAAACAGGAAAGTTATATATTAAGGTCACTGAAGAAATACTATAGTGGAATAAAATTTCTCTAAGTCTCTGTTCAATTTAGAACCATTTCATTTAATAGCTAAGCCATTAAGTGTTACATAGATATAGAGATATAGCTATAGCTATAGATGAAGATGTAGATGTAGTATATATTAAGTATCCTGCATTTATTGATTTCGTAGCTCCCATAGCTATTTGCCAGATAGCATTATACTAAGAGGGAGAAAAAACATTTTTCTTTTATTTAAGTGTATTATCAATTGACCATACTGTGGAGGAAATATAAGAGGGAAAATGTGTGGAACTTTATTTAAATAAATAATCTAGGATCCTGCAATTTGTAAATAGATGATCATTACGCCACTATTGTGCACAATTAATTTGAAACAAATGAAATGCAATAATCTTCTGCATTATTGTGTAAATTCTTCCCCCTCTCTCTGTTTTTCTTTTGCAACAAATTTCCAGCTTACTTGCTATTAAATGGAAATATTCAAATCCTTTCCTTTTTTCCAGGATCTTTATAGTATTTGTCCAACTGTTTCAAACTACTGTTTGTATTAACAAAATAAAAAACTTAATAAGGCCAACTTAGAATATAATATAAGAGTCTATTTGTCCTATTTTAATAAAAACATCAATTCAAAAGACTTAACAGCTTTACAGGGCTACCATCTATGATCATATGAACTTATTTCTTTGCATTTTCCCCGATACATTGAGAAACATTTATCATGTTGAGTTTTTTTTTTTTTTTTTATTAAAAGTTTTATAAATTTTACAAAAAAAATAAAAACAATACAAAACAAAGAACAACATATACAAAAAAGAAAAATTAAACAAACATATATATAAAAAAAAAACCCCATCCCAGACCCCTCCCAAAAACCCTCCCTTCCCCCCCCTGAGCTTCCCAGAGCAGAATATAGGCTTAAAAAATAAAGATAAAAATTAAAATAAAAACTTTATATTTATATATATAAAAAAGATGTCTATAATATATATGAAAATAAAAATTATGAAAAAGCTATATGATATTTTTGTATACCCAATCTAAATTGTATAAATTTTATCCATTTATCCCAAATAGCAAGAAACTTCTCTTGCGTTTGTTGCTTTAAGAAAGCCGAAATCTTTGCCATTTCCGCCAAATAAGCTACTTTAAAAAACCATTCCTGCAATGTAGGCAAAGATTCCTTCTTCCAATATTGTCCAACTAACAGCCTCGCGGCTGTAATCAAATTTAGCATCAATACAACCTCCTTTGTATCACAATCTGTAACAATACCTAACAAAAATAATTGCGGAGTAAATTTTACCCTCCTTCTAAACATTCTCTGGATATTCCACCATATTTTAATCCAAAATGCTTTTATCTCTCTGCATGACCACCAAATATGATAATAAGAAGCCTCCTTATAACCACATCTCCAGCATTTGGGTTGTACGTCAGGGTACATATAAGACATTTTTTGTGGATCAAGGTGCCATCTATAAAACATTTTATAAAAATTCTCCCTTAAATTTTGTGCTTGAGTAAATTTGACATTTCTCACCCAAATAGTTTCCCAAGTGTCCAATAAGACTGGCTCACCAAAGTTCTGCACCCATCTAATCATACAATCTTTAATTAGTTCCGTTTCTGAGTCCAATTCAACTAAAACCCCATAAATTCTCTTAATGTGGGTTTGTCTTTGATCCTTCAGTTGCTTAATAAGATTTTCATCTTCTATAAGAAAACCCACCTTACAATCCATCTTCCATCTATCTAGTAGTTGCCTATATTGGAACCAAGAATAAGTAAAATTTTCTTGTGCTAATTCTTCCCGTGATTTTAATTGCCAGTTTTGTCCATCCCAATTAAGTAACTGTCTATAAGACACCATATCCATTTTAACCCCTCTTTTTATTCCTTCTATCGCATGCCAAGGTATAGCCCATAATGGTACTTTAAAATCACTTTTATTATATTTTCTCCAAATCCTAAGTAAAGAAATTCTTAAAATATGAGATTTAAAAGCCCAATCTATTTTTTTATTAAATATTAAATAGGCATGCCACCCATAAAGTAAATCCCATCCCTCTAAATAAAGTATCTCAGAATTTGTCAAATTTACCCAGTCACTAATTAATGTTAAAACCACCGCATCATAATATAATTTCAAATTTGTTACCTTGAGTCCACCCCTCTCACGGAAGTCTTGCATAATTTTGAACTTAACCCTTGGTTTTTTCCCTGCCCAAATAAATTTATTGAGACCCTTCTGCCATTCATTTAAATTAATCTCATTTTTCAAAATTGGTAACATTTGAAACAAAAAAAGAAACTTAGGTAGAATATTCATTTTTATCACTGCAATTCTTCCCATAAGGGATAATTGCAGCTTTTCCCAATTCTTCAAGTCCTTCTGTACCCTGACCCACAACCTTTCATAATTATTTTTAAATAATTTTGCATTAGAAACAGACAGCATCACCCCCAAATATTTTACCTTATTAACAATCTCAAAGCCCGTCAAGTTAACCAAAATCTGCTTCTCCTGACTCGACATATTTTTAGGTAAAATTTTAGTCTTATTTACATTAATGTTAAAACCCGAGACCAAACCATAATGGTGAATCAACTGTAATAAGTTTACTACAGAATAGTCAGGTTGCGACAAAGTAACAACCAAGTCATCCGCAAAAGCTCTCAACTTATATTCTTTTTTATTAACATATATTCCTCTAATTTCCTGAGACTCTCGAATTTTGATCAATAATATTTCTAATGTTAAAACAAACAACAAGGGCGATAAAGGACACCCCTGTCTAGTACCTTTCTCTATTGTAAAAACCTCCGACAAACCTCCATTAACAATAAGTTGTGCCGTTTGTTTTTGATATATTACCGTAAGAGCTTGTATTATCTTTTCACCAAAATTCATTTCTTCCATTACTCTTAACATAAAATGCCAATTCAATTGATCAAATGCTTTTTCAGCATCTAAAAATATGAGCCCTGCAGAGACTTCAATGTCAATGGTATGGGATGCAGGTAAAGCATTTATGCGCGGTGTTTTGATAAAAATGAATAATCTTTATAAGCGAAATCAGATTCAGAAACGTAGAGAACTTGAAGATGAAATTAAACTAAAAGAAAGGGTTTTGATTCTAAATCCTTCTGATGAAAGTACTAAAGAATCTGTAAAGTTATTAAGGTCACAATTTAATATGTTGATAGCAGATCAAGCTGCAACCAACTTATTATATATGAAACAAAATACTTTTTGTAATGCTAATAAGCCGGGGAGATGGTTGGCTTATCAATTAAGAAAGAAACAGAGACAGAGAATAATAGAGAAAATAAATTATAAGGGTAAACTAGTTTCTCAGAAGGAATTAATTAAAAAATCTTTTTTGGATTATTATCAAAACCTATACAAATCTACTAATGTACAATTGTTAGATATAAATAAATATTTAGCTGAGGCAAGTTTTCCTAAACTGACTGAGGATCAGAAATATGAAATTAATGGTTTAATTACTAAGGAGGAAATTGCCTCAGCAATTCAACAATTGAAATTAGGGAAAGCACCGGGTACGGATGGGTTAACAGCTGTTTACTATAAAGCCTTAATGGAGGAGATGATTCAACCATTAAATGATCTTTTTAACGGTATCTTACAGGGTTTAGAGATTCCTCCTTCATGGCGTAGTGCTTTTATATCATTGATTCCGAAGGAGGACCAAGATCTTACTTTACCAAAAAATTATAGGCCTATATCTCTTTTAAACGTGGATTATAAGATATTTGTAAAAATTTTGGTAAATAGGCTTATGAGGGTGGTGCATCATCTTGTGCATAAAGATCAATCAGGGTTTATAACAGGAAGGTATATGAAAAACAATGTTAGACAAATTATTAACTTACTAGAATATTTAGACAAGAACATGTTGAGTTTTCTTGGTGTTAAGCATCATCTATAAAACACTTTAATTATGTTTTCACTAATTTTGGCCAAAATCAATTTCAATTAATTTGTTAGTAGAAAAGTAATCTAGTTCCATCCAGTTTTTAGATCTTCTAAAGAACTGGGTAATGGTATTGCTCTTCACTTTGTGAAGTAAATATGTTCAATAAAACACAATTCAAATAAAATATTTCTTTATGAAGACAACTGACAGTGCAGAAGGCTAAATCGTGCTTTTAACAACAGGGCTCCACATTTTGCAAAAGTGATTCTGGCTGTATCCATTTGTAATCTCACTTTTCTGAACTGCTGCTTTAGAAATCTATAATGGAGGGTTAAAAGCAGTATTCTAAGTAATCAGACTACATATGGACCACAGAAAGAAGAATTTATAGAAATAAAAATAGATCCAAAGGGGAAAATCCATTGGATATGCACAGCCAATCTATAGTATTTCGTGAAAATCTGCATAATAGCAAATACAATTATATATGCGTATTCTGAAAAGATTAAATAAAAGCTAACTTCCTTTTTTTAAAATGCCATATTTTTACTATACTCTTAACTATTTTTGAAACTAACATCAGAAACTACTATGTTGAGTCTTGCTAATATAATCTTTTTTTGATTATTAGATAGTAAAGGTGTGTTGGTGGGATAGAAATTTATGCACTCCCTAATGATGTTGATTACAACAGCTAAACCTTTGGCCCTACTACCTAGAGCTATCTTGAACCTTAGGGCTGTCTAAAATTGCTATTCTATTTTCTAAGGACAGGCCCTCACAAAAATCAGTTTGACAGTTCTGGGAATTATCTGTATCTCCTTGGACTGATTTACTGAGCTCAGTTCAACCCAAAATCTAAATCCAAATTTCTGTCTCTCTTTTCAGGGAGTGAAACCTAACATATAAATACAAAGGTTTCCATGTTCCGCATCTTTCCATTTTTATAGAAGGAAGAAATTGCCAAAAACTTGTTTATGTATTGGAAGAATTGAATGGAACTGTCAAGCAACACTGACCCTTCTCAGAAGATCAAGTCCACCAGATTTAATATGAGCAGATTTAGGGGAGCTGTGCAGAAGCAGCACACCTACATGCCCATTGAAGACTTTACTATTATCAAAACAGATCATATGTTTTTCTAAGCCATGAAACAGCAAGCAGAAGATTCTCCTAGGTAGCATTCACGATAACTGCAGTCAAAATGCGCTATCAAAATAGAAATATGCAGAGTTAAGGCAGGCCTGTTCATTTACAGCTGGAGTCTTGGCAACAAATTCGATATATCCCATAGAGGAAAGTATCTGTAGCTCAGGGTTGATCTGTGGAGTCCTGGGTGATCTCTGAGCATAGTTGTTTGCTGCCAATGTTTTATTACTTGACTAGCTACCTATCTACTCAGGTAATGATACATTGGCAGGCAAACAACTGAGCTCAGAGACCACCAAGAACTCCACAATGCAAAAGCTAAAAACTTGGAAACAAACTCAACTTCCTGATGGTTACACAGATCTGTCCCATACAATTTTCTTAGCATTTGTACAGAAAAGTTTTTACCTCTGTCTTTTCCTTAGATTTTTTTCAACTTCCCAATCAAAGCATTAACCTAATCAAACCGTATTTAGCTTTTCAAGATCAGCCAAAATTGGCTGGGTGCAGCCACACATAATACATAAAAGTGGATTAAAAAATAAATAGTTCCTATTCAAAAAGCACATTCTGTGTCAGCCTTCCCTAACCTGGTATTTCACAACTATTAAACCCGAGGAGACCCTAGTAAAAGGAGGACACTGCCACAGCTATTTTTTCAATGCATCACTCTGAAGTCTGCATGCCCCAAAACATGCTCATTGGGAATTTTGGATGTTAGAGTCCCACCACATCTGAAGACCACAAAACCGGGAAAATGGGTATAATCACAACAATATAAATGGAGAACTTCTACCAGCATTCAATTGTTCTCAGGAAGAGGCTTAAACACTAGTAGTGTTTTGCCTCCACCCAAAGAAACCTGGTGTTGATCCAAGCTAATCACAATAGCTGGTTTACTCAGGAATGACTCCCTATTCACACTATATGTTACATGACCACATCTCCAGTGCTCTTCTAAGCAGTTTAGCTCTTGATGCGATGGCATTAACCTTCATATGGCCTTGGAAAAGGAATGACTGTGTCAAGGCCAGAGAAATTTAGAGAGTTAAAACGAAGGAGGATGGCATTAACAAGTTCACATTTCTATCCCTGGCACCACAGAATTGACATGCTCTTTATTCAGTCTTTCTCTTCCCCTCCTTCTTGTAAGAGGAATTATCCAACATGACCATGACATCAGGATCAGTGATAACAATATTGGTCAGAAAGCTTAAATTGTAAATTGTAAACCACCACTGATTAATTTTTTCCAGTGCAAAAAACAACATTGATTTAGATATAAGTAGGGTGACTGAAAATCCATTAGGAAGCGGAAAATAAAGCATAACTATAAAAATCAATACATTTGGTGTTGAGTCCTTGGCGGGAAGCAGACACGAGAAGCAGTTGAAGTTCTCAGTTTCCTTTATTCAGCGTTCAGCTTACAAGTAGATGTCTTCAGCAGCTCCCCAAACCTCCCAGCTTCTTATATAGACGCTTCCCGGGTAAGTGTGTTACTTTTCCCGCGCCAGCACCCGCGCATGCGCACGGCGCTGGCAACAGCCTGTCTGGTCCCGGGCAGCTTTGCACCTGCCCGGGACAGCCTGCAAACGTCCGAGCCGTTTGCAAGGCTCGGGACATAACACCCCTTTCCCCCGGGCTAAAACTACTACCAACATATAAACATTTATTTTATGCAGTGTTCTGCTTCTCAGTGCTTCTATCGTTACCTGGCTTTTGTTTAGCCAGCAATGTTATGTAATCCTCTAAGTATTTAGGAGACTTCTTTGCTCTCTGTGACCTTCTCAGCTCTGGGTTACTAGCATGAGTTCCCTGACTGGAGGGAGATGTGAGCCTGTTCTCCTTATTTTGCCTTGGTGCCTTCCAAGGACTGTGCCCCAATGCCTGGCCTGCTTGCTTGCCCACCGGGCTCGTCAGGCCAGGGCTTCTGTCACTTTGTGACCTGGTTGACCTGCCTAGCTGTAGACCCTCGGGCCCCTTGAAGTGATAGCCACTGCTGGGCGTCTCTGTTGAACCTCCTAGGTCCGTCCAAGACCTGTCAGGAGGCTGACCATTCCCTGAACCCCGTTCTGTGTCCGGGCTTGTGTGGGTTCCTGTACTTTCCCAAAACTCAGTTACTCCCTGATTTGGGCTAGAGGTGTTGTAGTCGGGACTTGGTTCCTCGACCACCTCCCTGTATGTTTGACCCCCTGTAGAATTTGGGGTAAGGTCAGGCCAACCTTGGGGATTGTGTGCCAGCTCTCTTGCGGGGAATGATTTGTTGGGATGCCCCCGGGTATCCTCCATGACTGGAGTGCTGTGTGATGTGTGTGGAAGGTGAGTATGCCCCCGGGGTGACTCCCTGGCTGGAGTAGGCGTGAGTGCCTGTTGTGTGGGTAAGCTCCATGAATTCCTTTTCAGAGCAATTGCGGAACCCTGGGATGGGCCGTTTGTGGCTCCATCAGTGGAGATGGGCAGCAGCTCGTGCCCTTCCCTTTGCTCCAAAGGGTCCCCCTCCCCCCCTGGAAAAGACCCAGGAGTCTCATCTGAAAAGTCCCGCCTAGGGCGGAGTTGGTCGATGTGCCGACGCAGGACACGACCGTTGTCCAGGGCAACCTCGTAGGAGAGAGGACCTGTGACCCTGGAAATAGAAGCGGGGACCCAGGTATGACCAGGCCCGTAATTGCGAGCCCAAACCGGGGCACCCACAAGTAGTTGTCTAGGTGCCCTAGGACGTGAGGTAGATGAAGGCAGTCTGTCCGGATGCAACCGGTCAAGTTTAGTAGTAAGTTGATGCCCCCAGCGAAGTTCAGCTGGGCTTCTCCCTGTAGAAGTGGACGGTGTGGTGCGATAAGAAAGGAGAAAGTCAGCCAACCTGTGATGCCAGTCCCCGTAGGTGAGTCTTTTCAAGGCGTCCTTTGTGATGCGCACCATACGTTCAGCCATACCGTTGGTGGACGGGTGGAAAGGTGCAGACGTGGCATGACGAATCATGTTAGCCTGTAAGAAAGCTTGGAATTCGGAGGAAGTGAATTGAGGGCCGTTGTCAGACACGATGACATCTGGCAGCCCGTGTGCAGCAAAAATCCCCCTCAGTACCTGAATAGTCTTTGCAGTGGTGGTGGATGAGACAGGTACAACCTCAAGCCATTTTGAATGGCTGTCAACAAGGACCAAGAAGAACTGGCCCTGAAAGGGCCCAGCGTAGTCAATGTGCACCCTAGACCATGGGGACTGCGTTTCCTCCCATTTATGCACGGGAGCTTGGGGCATCTCTGGGCGAGATCGTTGGCACAGGTGGCATGCATGCACCTGAGCCTCAATATCCTTATCTAAAACAGGCCACCACAAGTGGCTGCGTGCAAGAGCCTTCATACGAACAATGCCAGGATGACCCTCGTGGAGGGATTCTAAGACCCTAGTCCTCATTGAGGAGGGAATGACAACTCTGTTTCCCCAAAGCAGACAACCCTGAGAAAGGGACAACTCATTTCTTTTGGACCAGAAACTCTGAAACTCAGGACTAGGGCAGTGCTCAGGCCAACCGGACAAAACCCAGGAACGGACACGTGAAAGTGTGTGATCTGTACCTGTTTCAGCGGCAACATCCCTGGCACAAAGAGGGAGCTCGGGCAAGGCTTGGATTGATAGAATGTTGACAGCTGGCGCAGGGTCAGCTTCTACTACTGGCAGAGGCAATCTACTGAGGCCATCAGCATGGCCCATTTCTTTCCCAGGCTTGTGGAGTAAAGAAAAATCATATGCAGACAGAAAAATAGACCACCTAAGCATTCTAGGGGAAATGATTTGGGGAGTCCGCTTACGTGTGGTAAACAGTCCCAGCAGAGGCTTATGGTCAGTAAAGACCGTGAAATGCCTGCCATAGAGAAAATCGTGGAATTTTTTAATTCCAGCGACAACAGCCAGAGCCTCCCTGTCTATCTGAGCGTAGTTGCGCTCAGCAGAAGACAATGTTTGGAGTAATATGCAACAGGAACCTGAGTTCCATCAGACCTGAGGTGGCTCAGGACAGCTCCTACCCCGTAAGGGGACGCATCACATGCGATGCACACAGGAAGAGATTCGTTGAAATGTGCAAGTACACTGTTAGAAGTGAGCAAGGCCTTGACTTTGTTAAAGCAAGCCTCATGTGTATGTGACCACTGCCACACTGCTTGTTTGTCTAGTAGCCTGTGAAGAGGCTCAGCTACACTAGCTTTATGTGGAAGAAAAGAATTGTAGAAATTCAGGAGGCCCAGGAAGGCCTGAAGTTCGGCCTTGGACTTTGGCCTAGGTGCTTCTAAAATAGCTGTCAGTTTGGATTCAGCAGGTGAATCCCAGCAGCATCAATTTTGAACCCCAGAAATTCAGTAGAAGGCACCCCAATCTTGCATTTGTCTTTTTTGAGCTTGAGGCCTGACTTCCTGAATCTTAACAGAACAGCCCTTAGCCTTTCAGCTAGAATGTGTGTGGAGTCTCCTGCAATTAAGACATCATCAAAGTAGGGGCAAACCCCTGGTATACCCCGTAGTGTGTTTTCCATTACGCTTTGGAAAATCCCAGGAGCGACATTCACTCCAAACTGCAGCCTTTTTACCTTAAAGGCTCCCCTGTGGGTCACAATAGTCTGAGCTATAGCAGCATCATCATCAACAGGCAGCTGTTGATACGCTTGAGCTAGGTCAAGCTTTGCAAAAACGCGAGGCCCTGACCACAGGAACAGGATAGGCATGTTGCTGCAATGCCTTATTCAGAGTGCATTTGTAGTCAGCACAAATGCGAATGTCCCCATTTGCCTTTAGAGGCGTGACAATGGGGGTCTCCCAAGGACTGGAATCAACAGGTTCTAGGATTCCCTGTTGAATCAGTTTGTCTAACTCAGTGTCAATTTTACTCTTTAAAGCAAAAGGGACCCTTCTTGCTTTAATTCTAATGGGAGTGACAGTGGGGTCTAGTTTTAAGGACACAGGGGGTCCTTTGAATGTGCCCAGCTGGGGGCTGAAAACATCTGCAAATTCTTTGCAGACTTCCTGTAGGTCGAGTGTTTGTAAACTGTTGAGTCCTGTGACGTGTATCCCCAGGGCCTCAAACCAATCGAGTCCTATGAGACTCGTTCGTTCACCCCCTACTACTAATAAGTCTAGTGGACCTTCAAAACTCTTGTATTGCACGTTAAGGGTGGCCTCCCCCTTAACACACACTTGAATTTGAAAAATCTGTTAACACAATGTCAGAAGGCCTTAACTTGGCCTGAGTTCCACTACCGGAACAAATCTTCCTAAATGTATGCAAGGAGATAATTGAAAAGGCAGACCCTGTGTCTAGTTCCATAGATAATGGAACCCCTTGTAGCTTCACCTTGAGTGACAGCTTTTTCTTAATTGGCTTGTGTGTGCCTGTCCTAAGGATGCTTCTTCGCGAAGCGCAAAACCCTACCCTATTCTGGCTGGGGAATCTGGTACCTTTCAGGCGCAGTTCTTCCTGAGGTTGTACCTTTCGTCGGCCCAGACACACAGCTGCAATGTGTCCTTGTTTGCCGCATGCCCGGCAGGTAGCGGAGCGGAACTTGCAGTCGGTTCTCCTGTGGCGACCTCCACAGCCGATGCACTTGAGCGGAGCTGAAGAGCTTCCCTTCTGTTTTTCTTCCTTTGTGGGGTGGAGACAGTCGACTTCCTCGTCCGGATCCTCCTCGGAGTTCCTTTGGGCGTCTTCCTGGTGCACGGATGCAACCTCTGGACTGTTTCTGATCGGCCGCATGTTCTTGATAGCGCCGCCTGCTGCTTCTTCTGCGGTGACTTCCCTTAAGGCATCTTGGTAGGACAGTTCTTCTTTAGCGAAAAGTCTCTGTTGTAGATCTCGATGCCTTAACCCGCACACGAATCGGTCCCTCAGTCGTTCTTCGAGGTCTTTGAACTCGCAGTGCTTGGCGGCCTTCCGTAATGCGGCGATGAATTCTTTGGCCGACTCGCCGGGCCGTTGATCCTTCTGCTCGAAGGTGTGGCGCCATGCGATGACGGACATCTTGGGGTGGAAGTGCTCTTTCAGTAGCTTCTTCAGATCTGCGTAGCTGACAGACTCTACTGGAACAGGTGCTGCAAGGTTTTCTGCGATGTCGAAGGCGTCTTGACCGCAAACACAAAGCAGGGTGGCAGCCTTCAAGCTCTCTTCCCTCACTTGGTTTGCCTTGAAGTAGTTCTCCACCCTGGCTACGTAGGACTCCCACCGCTCTGGATGTGAGACGTCGAATTCCGAAAGCCTTCCGATTTTCGCCATCTTCAAATCTTCAGGAGACGGGTCTATCAGCCAGCCTACCCCCGAATGCGCACCGGATTGGCGGGCAGCTGCCGAGTCGACGCCGTTCCTTTCCGCCGCTCAGGACTCCTTGGGTAAGCTTACACTTCTTCCTTTCCAGGTAGTGCAAGGCATCCCACCTTCGTCGCCAGTGTTGAGTCCTTGGCGGGAAGCAGACACGAGAAGCAGTTGAAGTTCTCAGTTTCCTTTATTCAGCGTTCAGCTTACAAGTAGATGGCTTCAGCAGCTCCCCAAACCTCCCAGCTTCTTATATAGATGCTTCCCAGGTAAATGTGTTACTTTTCCCGCGCCAGCACCCGCACATGCGCACGGCGCTGGCGACAGCCTGTCTGGTCCCGGGCAGCTTTGCACCTGCCCGGGACAGCCTGCAAACGCCCGAGCCGTTTGCAAGGCTCGGGACATAACATTTGGCAAAATAGAATACAGCAAAATCATATCTCACACAGACACAGAAGATTGAACTACCATGAAACATACTTGTTGAAGAACGAGATACAAGACTGTTTTCAATTCAGTGCTGGAAAATGTAGGACAGTATTAATATTTAATAGGACCACATAGGAAATAAAGATATCTGAAATTGTGATGATATGTGATAAGGAATTTGAAATCTGAATCTTTGGGGTAGCAACTAAAATAACCATTTTTTCTGATTATGTTATCCATTTATATGTGACTAAATAGCATCTGTTCACAACGGGAAATAAAATGTTCCTCGGAAAAAAAAATAGTTTTAATCATTTATTTTGAACTTCAGAAAAAAGTAGTAATACTTTTCATTTGGTAATATTTTTTTAAACACATTTTATTAGTTTTTTAATTTCTTAAGAAAAAGTACTCAAGATCCACCGTGGTGTTTGGGTGGTCAAACATTCAAAAGTAAAGACATATATAAACAGCTCAGCACAATACATTTCACTATCCCCTCTCTATTTCCCTAAAATAACATAATACATTTAAAATATTCCATTTCTATTTTAAATTTCTATAACTGCTCAACCTGTTTTATAACTTTATCAGTTTACAATTACCATAGTTTAGCTTTAAAACAACAAATTATCAATTCTAATTCTTAATCTTTCACATCTTTCATTTTATCACCAATCTCATTTGTTTCTTCTTCCATAACACAGTAAATATCCTAATAGCAATAAAGTATTAATCAAACCTATACATATAAAATCCCACAATCAATCCATCTCTTTAAAATAACAAAGTAATATTAAACCTTAATTCATTCAAGTTCATTAAACAGAATTCAAATTTTCTCCAATTACTTGTCATGCCTTATCACATCTTTGTTGTCATACAAAAAGGTCATCTTACTAATTTAAAACACTCTATTGGTTATTGAAACCATCCAATCTAAATAGTCATCATTTTTTCAATTCCAATACATAATGATTTTCATCAAATTGAGTCTATTATTCAGTACATGAATATACAGATCCAGTACATTCTTAATCTGTTTAAAATATCTATCAGCCTTGATCCTTAAAACAGTCCGTAAATCCAGCGTTGTCTTTTATTCCATTACACCATTTTAAATTTCTCTTTTCAATCTAATTCTGGCTTTTTTCCTATGCCAGGTAGGTTTCCATAAAGACGCTTTCCTTTCAGCCAGTAGATCTATTTTTGTTGCTTGCAGTAAGCTTTGAAAGAATAAGAGTCCCATCCTCTGTGTCAGGTGTCTGTTTCTCTCCTCCTTAAAATATCGTTGCTTTGTAGTTTCAAATCTCAGTCTTTGCTTCTTCTGTTCCTCAAAGTTACAAATGAGAGATTTGCAAGGTATGATGAGTTCCTCTTTTATCTCTTTTAATTCCTCTTCTGGTGTGTTTTGATTTGTCAAATAGTCAGATGTAGTCTGAGCATCCGTTTGAATGTTTGACGTGAGATTTCTGGATTTTAGTTCTGTAATAGGTTCTTTCAATATGGCACAAATTTCTGCAGTGGTCTCATATATCTTTTCCAGTATAAGATTATAGTTTAGTTGTGAATGCAATTCTTCCATTTTAATAGTAAGTAGAAAAAATCTCTATTTTCTTTTTCTTTTTTGTGGGGACTGTATTTGATAAAGATTAGTCAGTGTCCACCCCCACAGTTCCCAACAGCTGCACAGTTTATCTTTTTTCAAGAATAATTTGAAGGTCAAAACTTTTCAAACAATAACCAGAAATTACAATGTTAAATTTTCACCACTAAATGTCCTCAGTAGGTTAAAAAAAAGTCTTTTCCAGTCTTTAAAAGTATAGTGTGAAAGAAGAAATAATCTTCCAACACCAGATGATAGTACAATTCTTAGAAAAAAGGAGAATTTTCTGTATCCCAAAAAGTATAAAAATAAGATATAGTCTTTAAAAAAACTGCCTTCTTTCCCAAACACTTAAAAGCTGCCTCCCAAGCCAGGGAAATAATTCCAACAAGGCTCTTACAGGTTCCAAAAGTAAAGTAAAATAGAGAAAGTGACAAGAAAAAGTCTCACCCGGATTCACCACGGGGGTTCTTACAGCTTAGATATTCTTTGACTTGCGGTTTGAAGCAGCAGGGTGATTGGCCATTTTACTGGCTGATCTTCTTCTCCGTCAGCCCTCAGAGATCGCCCGGACAGCTGGAGGAGCCACCACTCCTCCTTAGCCAAGCTGAAGCCTCCTCGACGGAAGTCACACCCTCCAGGGCAACTTTCGACCCGTATAAGGGTCGACCGGCGGAGGGAAAGCTAGCCGACAAGGAGACGAGTCTTCTCGTATGACTAGGAGCGCCGTGAACTTGAACCGGAAGTCCCATTTGGTAATATTTTTAATTAGGCATGTGGATATTAATGTTGACATTCGCCATTTTAGCTAATGACTGAGTTTACATGGATAAACCACAATTGTCTGGTTCACACTATAAATCATTCATCATAGAACATCTGCCAAAATAGCTGTGCCTGTACAACACAAAATGAAACAAATCATATCATGGTTTCCTCTAAACAAGATCAAAATATAATCCGGATCTAGATTGAAGGGGAAAGCCATTGTATTTTGGATTCTGAACTGGTCCAGTTTGGTACTCAGCCAAGGTTTTTTTTCAGCTTTAGTTCAGCTTTAGCATACAATTATACATTAATTTCTTTCTTGACCTAAAAAAGCACTATGGCACTATTTCTATATTAGTTATAGTTCAATGATATTAAAAAGGGGGAAGTGTGAGAATCTGGCCACTGCATCTCGGAAAAATAATTAATGGCTTAGTGTGATATGTAAATGCAGCCAACTATGGTTTATTCACTGAACCATGGTTGAGCAATATAAGATTTAATCAAGGTTCTAGATGCGGCTCTATGACATTATAGAAGGGCAATTTAGAAATAAACCTGTGTTTGGTTATCAATGACAGACACTCTCAGATACAGAACTTGTATTATACATGTTAGAAAACTATAACATTACATTACTTTTCAACATAATCTCCATTCAAATTGAGGCACTTGTCATAACATCGAACAAGGTTTGAAATTCCTTAGAAGTAGTCGCTTGGCGCAAAAACTGGGCTGTGGGGGGTATCAAAAACATCCCAATGTGAATGACTCAGCAGGCTCAGGAGGCTGCAGAAGGCCCAGGCAGACCATGTGGCTGTCTCCAGCCTTGTGAGCATGTGCAAGGTGGGAGACTAGCCTTGCATAGATAGGCTGATGCTGTCTCTGCAAGGGAAGTATAAAAGAGCCAACGCCATTTTGTTTGCTGTTCTGTTATGTTTGTGATCTCAATAAAGAAGTTGTGTTTGTTACTCCTGCCTTGCTTCGATGTCTCTGATTCTAAAACAAAACAACATGTTAAATCTAATATTAATGTTAAGTAATATAAGTTAAAACATGATCAGCTGCTAATCAACAGTTTGGGGCTCCTTCTGAACTGATAACTCCTGTTCCAGCAGCAGGTAGAAATCATGGCTAGAGGGTCTTCTGCAGGAGGTTCAGGCTATATAACTCATAACCCCATCACTCCTTGATTAGGCTACTGCAACCCCCTCTTTGGGGTCTGCCTTACAGACTACTCAGAATCTACAATGGGTCTAGGATGCAGCAGCCCATTTGGTCATCTGCACTCAATGCTGGAATCATATAACACCTATTTGCAGGTCCTGCAGTGCTTGATTAATATCTGGGTACAATTTAAAGTGCTGGTTTTGATCTAGATTAGGGGAAACTTTTTCCTGGCCTACAGTTCTGAGAGGTGAAGGCAGTTAAAGTCAGAAGGAGTGGCTTTTTGGTGGTGGCCCCAGGTTTTCTAGAATAGTCTTCAGATAGTATTCAGGAAGACATTAAAAATGGAACTATTTTGGAAAGTTTCTTAGCAGGCATTGTACTATCTTATATTCCTTTTTTTTGTTCTCTTGCTCTTTTTTTAATTTGGTATTGTTTATATTGCATCTTTTCATTTGGGATTTTATGATTATTTTTTCATTAGTGTTTTAATCCTACCATGGCTGTTTTATGTTTTTACTACATTATGCATCATGCAAGCTATGGAGAGTTGATGGATTGTGGTGGGATATAAATATAATAAGCAAATAAATGTGCCTGAGCTGTGTAACAACGATGGGGAAGGATGATTTGAGAAAACAGATTTTTAGAAAAAAGCAAATATTAGAAGAGCAGATACCTTTTCCCCAAAGAGTGTCTGGTGTGTCTCCACAGTTTGAGACACACCAGTTTAGGATTTGTATCTATAATTATAAGAGAGAATATATCTCAGGAGATTACAATTAGGCCAAGCTGAAAATGACAGGCAGATAGGGAATAAAATAACATGAATGTTTTTGCAAAAAGCTGTTGCCAAAGGCTGGTAAAAAGCAGGCTCTCTTGCTTAACAAATTATTTAGCAATGCATATGTGCAACTTAGCTATCAACATCTGACAAAAATAACTTTTTGATTTATGCAGCTTAGATGCTCAAAGCATACGTAACGACTATCCCACCCCCCCCCCCCGCCGCCACCAGGTTTAGTAGTTTCAGCTTTCAAATCTAGATCACAAAGATGCAAAAAGCCACTAAGTGGCAGCAAAGTGTTCAGGTTTCATGTCCTTTTTTGCAGCCATCTAATGACAATCCAGATCTTTGCAGCCTACTTGAGACAGCCATAGTAATATATCTTTTTATTTTAGCATTTTGTTTCTAATCTGCCATTTTCACAAATAAAGTATTTTGCAGAATATACATAAGAAGTATGTTTTGAACTGTGGAATTATGGAATTCTGAAACAAATTTAATTCTGAATTAAAACACTGAAATCTCACGAGGCTGGGTGGTCTTGTGAAATTTGGGGTGTTGGACTATGTGAATAGCATTAAGAGGGTGCAAGTACCTCAAGTACTAGGCACTCACAAGTACCATCTTGCCAGCTCTGAGCCTATGTGGAACGCCATAAAAACTTGGAGTGACAATAGAGTAGTTAGCATCTAAGAAAGGTTGAAAACTGCTGTTTTATAGGATTGTGTGCTAGATGTCTTGCTGGCAAAAGCTTCAGATGCAGTTGCAATTATTTAAATCATCCTTGTGAGGAAGAAACTACAGTTCTTGCTGAGGATTTTTCATGATGGTGAGTCAGACATATAAATGAACTACACAAGTCAATGACTCCCTTTCTGTTTCAAAGGCACAGATCAAAGACTAACTTCCTGTTCCCACTCTGTAATGATTCCATGTTCCTTACACTTGTGCTGTCTTTCAAGATGTTAACATTCAAATGATTTGTGCTTCTCTTCCTCTAGTCCCACCTTCTGCTCCAACCTGGTGCTTACTTCTTTTATTTGAAGCTTTTGAGCTGCCTCAACAGTGCTGACAGTCACAGCTATTAGACAACCCCATCAATACTTTAAAACATTCTTGTAAGCAAAACCAAAAAAACGTGCTGGTAAATATAATCCTGGTTGCTAATTTAATCGAACAGGCTAATGACAGCACATTGACAAGGTTCGGTGTGTGACCTAATGATTTATGAGGCATGTTATATTTCCAGGCACATTGATTTCCATGACAAGGCCACAAACGAGCAGAGAATAATTTCTGATTCCCTTATTGTTTTAAACATCTCACCTCACGCTCACATCTTGTTACCTCAATAAAAAAAATTACATCTTTGAAAATTGATTACTTAGGGAACTGATGCAAGGCATGGAATTGATTTTGACTTCATCTTGCCTGGCTAGAGGGCAGCTCCTAACCAATCTTGGCTGGTCTGGAAAAACAAGCATAATCAGAGCTGGTTAATACTTGGAAGAAGATTAGGGTTCTGTGATAAGGGAGAGTTTATATACAGCACTTTCAAATTCTGATGTTTTGACAGCCGTGACCCCATTTGGGTATTCAGCAACCAGGCTGAATCCTAGGCCACTGGCAGCATCCCATGGTCATGTGATTACATTTTACAACTTTATTGCCAAAAACTGGCATTTACTTCCAGGTTTTCAGCAGAACCAGCCCACAGCGAAGAATTAGTGACCATGGGGACTGCTGAAAAAAAAGGTCATAAAAATAGGTTGGTGGTGCGGCTGACCTGCTTTGCGACTGTCATCACTTACAACCATAATTCAGTACAGTCATAAGTAAAGGACTTCCTCTGTCTGTATTGTACAATAGAGTAGTTGAAAAAAAAATCAGGTCCACTTCCAAGCTGGGAATAAAATGGAGGCTGTTTGGAAAGAAGGTTAGTTTATTGAAGAGTAGAACCAACAGCAGCATGTGGTTTTGGGACGGTTGACCAAGTGAGGTTGGGATAGGTGGGCTTTTATACATTCTTTAGGGTTTTGCGTTTGGAATGCTCCCAGGGATTGTGCAATGAGGTGGGCTTTTGTGTCCTAAAAGAGTGTTGGATAATTTTTATTGTGGCTGACGGCTATGTCCTGTGTTGGATTTTTTGAGTGAGGGGTTGCTGGTTCTAATCCTATGACTCTGCTATTGTGAGCTGTCAAATCTTGCTCCAACGGATTTTGAAAGATCCTGTCTTGAATGGGCTTCTGCTGGTAGTATTTGTTTGTTCATGAATGGTGTCTCAGTCTTTATGAATAGATTACTGAATCTGCATTTCTAAAAGCTGGTTTCTGCTCAGTTTCTGCTAGGGGCAAGGAGACTCGGGGCTGTCTTTGTCTAAGATTTTTCATTATTCCTTTGGGGAAATATAATATTCTGCCTTTTTAATATTGCCCAAAATATATCCTTCTCTAGGAGGGTGGATGAGTGCTGACTTCCAACAGTGTCAACTTATTTTCATGGGCAAGAAAGCTTTTGGTGAAAAGGCAATCTTATGAAAATTTCTTGGGAAGAATAAAAGCCATAGTGATAACCTAGGTACTGTCACCATCTTAAATGAAAGCCTGGAGAAGAGATCAGATCAAATATAGGCCAATGGTTCCCACCACAAAATAGAAGGAGATCATGCAAATCATTGAAATCTTGTCAATTATAATTAGAGGATCTCCAGAAGCTTCTTCAGCAAACAATGGAAATGACATATGCTTTAATATTTTCTTCCATTTGTCATTGTGATGTGTAGACTTAGAGGAATAAAACTGTAATAATTTTCTTCTTTTCTAATTCCATCCTAAACTCTTGGAGAACTTCAGTTTTGGATGGTGGCCTGTAATCCAATATTAGTCAGGTATACTATCCTTTTAATATTTTTGAAACAAGTAATTAGTTTGTCCCCAACCCTTCCAAATTTTCTTGTGCACCAGTATATGAGCTAAGAGGATTGCTTTACTCTATTAATCAATCTGGAATTTCTTAAAATCAATCTTTTCCCATCTTCCCTGAAAGCAACGAATCCTGCTTTAATTGAGAAAATATTTAGCACAATGATTCCTGCCACAACACCAGATCCAGGGAGAGAATTTTACAAAGCCAATTGTTCAACCCTTCTCTGAGAATAATAGCATAAGAACCACTGGTAAGAAGATTTCTTAGAGGGAAGGCCTTTGAAACTTAATTTTTATACATACACACAGCACTGTTTGCAAGTGCTCTTCAATATGTCTTCTTACCTGCCAGAGGTTGCTTCTGTGGAGATAGTAAGATACTACTTTACAATGTACCAGTATATTATTCAGAACTGGTTGCAGGAACAAACCAACTGATATTAGAAACCTCAGCCAGCTTTATAGAATTCTACATGCTACACAAAATTGAACCTTAACTAGTGAATAAATAAGGTTGTTTTTTTCTGGAAAACAGAACAGGACCCAAAAAAGATCAGAACTCATGGTTCTTAGGAAGGTAAAAAAACAACACAGTTCTTGCTAATAACATTTGTGTGTTGGAGTATTTCAATAAGATTGTGCCTTGATGATTCCATCATGAAATTGTTTTACATTTTGATATACAAATTTTATTTAATTTGTTGCGCCTTGAAGTCAGTGTTTACTTCTGCTGACTGCCTGGACAAGTCTCTGCAGTGTTTTGGGACAAGTTTTTTCAGAAGTGCTTGCCATTATTTGCTTCTGGCTTTGTGCCTAAGACAGGACTAGAACTCACTGTTTCCCAATTTCTAGCCTGGTTAACCACTACACAAAACTGGCTTTCTTATCTAAATATTGTAGATAGTGGTAGCCTGAGTGAGTGCTTCATTGGCAAAATTCTGTTATGAATTATTTTATATACATTCTATATTGGAAAAATGCTCTGTAAATGAAGTCCCAGTGTTCTTCAACCCAACCAAATCTCTTTATTGATGGTTCGGACAGCACAGGTTCCTGCACTCTTTCTCCAAGAACGCATGGTAGCCCCAATCTTTTGCATCAAAAGAATATTGACTAAGTTTCATAGCATCCTTATTCCTTTCCCCATTGGCCAGGTAAATAGTAACAGGCAGACCAGTCTTAGAACTGGGCTCTATAATGAATAGGTTTGCTTCTCCATCTTTTCTTTCTCTCCCGTTCTTTTCCTTGTTGACATAGACAAAATGGGGCAGTGCTGGCCAGGATCTGTATATAACATACTGTGCACAAACAGGTCTATGCACAGAACTACTGTTTTCAGGTAGGCTATAATCCAATCAAAACATGTGCTTCTAGTGCTTGAACTGCTACAAAATAGGGTTGATTTATTCCAGGAGAAGAGGAGAGGAATTGAGCAGAAACCAAGGACCGATATGGGGGAAGGGAAGGAAGGAAGGAAGGAAGGAAGGAAGGAAGGAAGGAAGGAAGGAAGGAAGGAAGGAAGGAAGGAAGGAAGGAAAGACTCAGGGATGATTTGGGGCAAGCAAGCCAGTGAGCTATGACATGCTAGGACAGTGGTGGCGAACCTATGGCACGCGTGCCAGAGGCGGCACTCAGAGCCCTCTATGTGGGCACACGTGCCATGCCCCCGAGATGGCAACCGTCTCTCTTCAACCAGCCGCCTGCTAACTCACTGAGATCCCACATGGCCAGATGCATCCCAGCACCCACGCACTCTCTGGCCTCTGTATGCAGGGCCAATGGTGTCAGGCAGCAGCTGCCCTGGCCCGTCTCACCTTGCCCTGTGACAATGGCACCCCCAACTTGCCTCACCTCACCCCGCAGGATGAGCCTCCTGCCCACTGCCCCACCTGCCAGAAACCCCCTGGATCTCCCCCAACCCTGCCCGGCCCCCATAGGCATCCCTCCCCATGAGTAACATTGAGGTGATTACGCCACCTTGGCCACACTCACCCAATCTGCCATGACCACCACAGCCATGTCCACCCAGTGGGCCACGCCCACCTGGCACCCGGCGATAAATAAGTGGGTTTTGTGTTGCAATTTGGGCACTTGGTCTCTAAAAGGTTCGCCATCACTGTGCTAGGATATCAATGGCAGCAGTGATGGAGAGAAGGAACTCTGAAAATTAAAAGACTGGGGTGGTGGCAGTGGGTTGGTGGGATTGCCAAGCTGAAACATTGGCAGTGGCAAGGGGGGGAGTAGGGAAGAGCAGTTGAGCATAGATGGATAGGTGGGATATGCCTTATTCAGATATCAGCAGCACCTATGGGAAGGGGAGGAAGCAAAAGGAAATATGAGAGGAAAGGACCATTAGAATACACTGTTCCAGAAGCTGCTGAAGGAAGAGAGAGAGGGTATAGGTTCATTCTCCAAGCTTGAGGGTTGGTTTCCAAACATTTCATTATCAGGCAAGGTAACATCTTCAGCAGAGTTTAGAGGATGTCAGTGTCAGTGTTCTACTTATATACTTATGTACTCTTTCTGAAGACTCACACCTGGCCTCACTTGGCAAGACCCTCACTTGACATTCCCACACTTGAAGCCCTTATATAAGTAGAACACTGGCACAGACATCCCCTAAACCCTGCTGAAGATGTTACCTAGCCTGGTAATGAAACATTCAGAAACCAACCCACAAGCTCGGAGAGTGAACCTTCACCCTTATCCTACACCCGAGCTACAGATATTCGCCACTATTGCAAAAGAAAGGGAATGCCACACACCCACAATCTCACTATATCCTTCCATGCAGATTTTATTATTTGGAAACTCATAACCATGATTTGTTTAAGCAGTTTTTTTTTTTTGCAAGAGATAGTGGCCATATTCACATGACACTAAGCCATAAACCATGACTGACAAACTATAACTGGATTTATACTCTACATTTCATTGGCCAATCACAAATAAATTACATTATGTTTTAGCATAAGTGAACCCAGTTATTAAAAAATTGATTGAAGGTATCCATTTTGATCACATTTTCGGAAAAATCTTTTTCTCTTTGTCTTTATAAATTGGGATGAAAAAGTTCCTCATTACCTTATTACCACATTGTTTCATATATTCAGCCATACAGAGGAAACAGTAAACACAAACATGCAAACATTTTGCTTTAATTGGTCCATCCCAAATATTGAAGGCAAGGCAGGGGAATCATCGTGGAAGTGGCATTTAGGTGGAGAGAGTATGATAAGATTGTGGAAATTTAGATTTTACAATTAAATCATTTCAGATTTCAAGGATGAATTCCAGCCCATTGTATTATTCAGTAAGCAATATCAGCTGCATGCAGCAAACAAGGCACCTTCCTCACCAACTTTCAGTTCCAGCTACTGTAGGGTATAGTCTTTTTTGTGCTACTATTTTGCTTCTTCTTTGTCTAAGCTGACCTCTTTTGCAGAGTTTTCAATGGAAGAGATGTGTATGTGTCTCTTTTATGGAAGTTTTTTTGATCAGCTGCCAATAACTAAACTCTTAAAATATTAAACATTTGTGAACAGATGGATTAAATATAAGCCCATGCAAGAAACAGTGAGCATATTTTATATCCTAAGGGTCAAAATATCCCATCAAATTTACCTAAGCCCATATTTGGGTAGGACTTTAAAAGGAATCAGTGCCACCAGATGCTCTCTTTGACTGCTCTGGTTAGAGGCAAAAAGACAGAAGGGTTGGGAAGCAGATATCTCTGAGAGCTTAATAGTATTTGTGAGGTTTTGACTAACAATCCATAAATGGTTGACTAACTTTTTTTTTCTCATGCACAGCGTCACCCCAGTGTAGGTAATGAAATAATCAAACATACTGAAAATTAGACAGCTGGACTATTTAAATTATCCTATACATGTTCACTGTAGATTTCATTTTTTGATTTTGTTTCCCTTCAGGTATACTAGAATAGCAAGGAGCTTTGGCAGTGATCTACTCTGGCAAGTTCTTGTCTTAAGTAGAATTGCACTTTACTTCTGCAAGTGGGGTGGAGAGCAGGTGTCACATTCTACCTTTTATGCTTGCATTATTCATTTTGCTGAAACATTTGAAACATTTTAGAACATTGGAATTCTCTGATGACACATGACTATCATTTGTGTGGCCAAAGAATGTTAATGTGCCAATCTCTTTGTGTGAGTAATTTGATAAATCCCTAAAAAGATCCACATCTTCATTTATCATTCTGGCAGCATCATTTGGCTGCATCATTTAATATGCCATAAAGTAGCCCATTTGGAGGTGAGTCAGCTATGTTATTCTGGCTTTATTTATGTTTTTGTTTATTGTTTATTTCACTAACTGATATCCTGTCCTTCTTCTAATGACTCAAGGTGGATTCTTTGCATGTGCACATCTATATAGACTCCACAACTCCAATATAGATCGTAAGACATTCACAGTCTTTTTTTAAAAAAGATCCATTGAAGATTCTTCCAAAAATGTAGAAATAATTATTTTTAAAAGTGTCTTCTATTTGGAATATTTCCCTTTCTGTTTCCAGGGGAGACTCATGCACACTTTAAGCCATAGAATATTTTCAATCTTTATGCATTTGACATTTCAGTTTAACTACAATGGTTAAGTTGTAGCAGAATGTGTGAGGGGGGGAAAGGGGGGCAACAGTAGAAAGGATACAATGAGTATTAAATTGTGTATATGTGTAAATTAACTGGGGCTGTTCCTTGGTTGAATGGGATATAAATGAGCCCTGGTGGCACAGTGGTTAGAATGTAGTATTGCAGGCAAACTCTGCCCACAGCCTGGAGTTCGATCCTAATGGGGTTCAAGGTTGACTCAGCCTTCCATCTATCTGAGGGTGGGGGAAATATGCTGACTCTGTAAATTGCCCAGAGAGGGCTGTAAATATACTATGGGGCAGCATATAAGTCTAAGTGCTATTGTGAAAAATATAAGCACAATCTGTCCCCTTGGTAAAAGATAGAATGCTGAGGATTGGAAGTCATGCTGAAGGTTTGGTTGCCATTTAGGAGATCGATCCCATTTTTCTGAGTCCATGTATACGATTCTGGTTTGGGTGCTTCCCTTATACATTTTAAAATAGATATTCTTTTAAAGAAACCAGTGTCTCTGCTAAACACATGCTGTATTCAACACACTGGAAGCAAGGTCAGTGTCAATTAAAAGCTATGGAAAAGAGAACTTGGTGTGGTAGAACTTAGGTACCTAAGTAGGACCTATTTTACGAGGCTGAACTTTCATTTAAAGATGAAAGCTGTGATTATATTATATTCACAAGCTCACAATCTGCTTACTTGCTTTAGGTTGTGTCTGAGGGGTGAGGTGGCCTTTTATCTCCTACCTCCTTTCCTCAGAATTCAATAGTGAAATTCTCAGAGTGTTGTTGAAATGATTTTAACAATGTTTTTCTGTGAATCAAAACTCTCATTCCATCCAGTCTGGATGCTGTCATTATAACCAAGTCAATTACAGTATAGCTAAAATAACTTCGCTTACTGAAATACAGGATTTGGATAACATAATATTTCCTTTGTTCTTTTGAGGATCACAGATCCAATATTTGGGTTATACTTTCAAAACAAATCTTATATTGCATTGAAAAATAAAATATGGCCCCACATTCCCAATATTTTAAGAGTGTAGAGAGGCCTTAATTCTAATTTATCCTATCTCTCCTTGCTCTATTTTTGATATTTAATTCCTTGTGGCTAAAATGCCCAAATTCCAGCTATTGATCCACGGATTAAGGTGATATTTGTTTAAGGAAAAAAATGTTGAAGTTAAGGAGAATTTGCTAAAGTGTAGTCGTGTTCCTAGGCTTGATTAGCATCATAACCATATCAAAAAGATGGGGCATTCCATGTCTCTGCCCAGGCCTGATTATTTTATCAGTGAAAAAGAGAACATTTCTCAAGACAAAGTGCAGGATCTTTCAGCATAGACTTCTTTTATATTCTTACAATTAGAGACTCTCCCGTGGCAACAATGTCATAAATGTACGGAATTGCTACAAGCACAATTAATTCAGCATAATCCTCTCTTTCCTCTTTTGTTTTTCAGACTTCTATTCTCATAGCCAAGGTGAATCCCATTTGAATCCAGCACTCCAAAGAATTAACTTAATGAGGGATTCAATGGGTAAGTCAGCAACAAAGCAGTAAGGTTTTTTCCCTTTGTGGATCCTGCAGAAGTGGGCAACATTTTTGGCCCAGTGACTATGTGGAATTCTGAATGCAGGTTATGGGCTCTTATAACATGAAGAGGGAGAGAGAGTTGCCCAAAAGGTGAAGTTGTTCCATAGCAATTCCCTAACATCCTAGTAGCTCTCTGCAATTTTTGCTTAATTTGCCTCTATTCCCAATCTGTTAGCAGTTGCCTAAACAGAGTTCCCAGTTGATTCACTTTTTGATTTTCTGAAAATGTCTCTGGGGTGTAAGTAGCAGTATTAAAAAATTCAAATTATGGCTGTCTCCTTTTTTTAATTAAGAGAATCTGGGGGGAGGGGGAGAAACCAGGGATGGTGGTAGGAGCCAAGGAAAAATTGCTGGACATCCAGGTGGTGTTGCTACACCATGCCAAAACTGGATGAAGATTTTATTTAAAGTATTTTTTATCCCTTCTTTCCACTGCAAAATTTCCCAGAGGGCTTGCAAAACAAAAATCACATGCATATTTTTTGGGGGGCATTTGCTTTAAAAACCCGCACAGTTGGAAAAAAAAAAAAAGCTCAAGTGGATAGATGAAGGAAGCCTTGCTGTTTTTCAAATTCCTCTAATGCCAGAAGACTATGAAGTAGGATCTGAATGGCACCTAAAGATACTTTCCAAAAGGCAACTGGACTTTCTTGATTTTTTTTTCTTTGAAAATGTTTCACTTCTCATCCAAGAACTGAAGAAGCTTCTTAGATGAGAAATAAAACATTTTCAAAGAAAAACAAAAACAAGAACATCCAATTCTCTTTTGGAAAAGCATCTTTGGGACCAATCATGACCTGGATGATTGAGAATTTCCATAGACATCTGAATTTGTCTGATGAAGGCAAGAGGTGTGATGGGCTTTCGTTCTTGGAGGGGAGCAGCTAAACCAGGCATTAACCAGGCAGAAGAAGGAATTTTTTTCAGACTTTTCTATAACTATCGTAGATATCAATAAAATCCCATCGTCCTTCATTCTGAATTATTTCAGGAGCAATCTCCTCAGTCTTTTGAAATTCACCTTTCAAGGAGGCCATCAACCTATTTCAAACTTTTCTCTTTGGCTTTGCGTTTAGCTAAATGTCATTAGCCCAGCTGGATACATCAGTGAGCCTGGGCTATTGCTTATGACTTTGATCAATTATTTCCAGCTAGATGGGGATTGTATTGTATTGATCTTTCCCTGCCTTTAAAATAAGAACAAAACTTCTGGCTTTCCATCCTTTGTTCATGAGATAATAATGACAAGTGTGCATGATTTGGCAAAGCAGGCCCTTGTGGGATCCTTTCAAAACAAAGCAGTAGTATTTCAAACATCAATATCAACACATTTTAGATATCCCAGAGTCTTTCAGCTCAGAAGTCGGTGAAATAAGATCCTATGTAAATGTCAGTTATTAAATATAATTTAAGGACTGATCACAGAATAGAATAAAATATCAGAGTTGGAAAACACCTTAGAGATCTTCTAGTGCAACACCCTGCTCAAGCAGGAGACCCTGTACCATTTCAGACAAGTGGCTGTCCAGTCTCTTCTTAAAAGCCTCCAGTGATGGTTCACCCACAACCTCTGAAGGCAAGCCATTTTATTAGTTGATTGTTCTCACTGTCAGGAAATTTCTCCTTAATTCCAGGTTGCTTATCTCCTTAATTAGTTTCCATCCATTTCTCATCCTGTCTTTGGGTACTTTGGAAAATAGCTTGACCCCTCTTCTTTGTGGCAGCCCTTCAAATATTGTTGTTGTTGTTAGTTGCAAAGTCATGTCCGACCTATCGCGACCCCACGGACAATGTTCCTCCAGGCCTTCCTGTCCTCTACCATCTTCTGGAGTCCATTTAAGCTCACGCCTACTGCTTCAGTGACTCCATCCAGCCATCTCATTCTCTGCTGTCCCATTCTTCTATTGCCCTCAATCTTTCCCAGCATTAGGCTCTTCTCCAGTAAGTCCTTCCTTCTCATTAGGTGGCCAAAATACTTGAGTTTCAACTTCAGAATCTGGCCTTCTAAAGAGCAGTCAGGGTTGATCTCCTTTAGGACTGACCAGTTCATTTCACTCTACTCCTTCTTTTCACTAGACTAGCCACTCCCAATTCCTACAACCATTCTGCATAGTTTTAGTCTCCAGGCTCCTAATCATCTTTGTTGCTCTTTTGTGCACTTAATAAATGTTTAAACATAAATAATATTAAAAATAAATTATAATAAATAAATATTAAACATAGTATTAATACAAATGCTTCATCCCTGCAAATCTTCAAGGGAGAAATTTATTTCAACCAAACTTTGAACAAAGCAAACTTTGCTTCATCAAGCACCATGAAACACTTGCTTCTAGGAGTTTCTAACTTGTTTTGCTTTGCTCTGCTTCATTTATCTCCTTTGGCACCTTGCACTTTCCTCCGATGTTCCAATACCCAGAAGAGCTTCTGCACAGGCACAGTGCCTGCATGACAGCTTCTTCCAGATTTTGCAAGCGATCGAGAAAGCTGCATACATGAAGTAAGAAAAACAAAAAGGCACTTCATTGTGTTGCCTCTCTACCTTGACAACAGGAATCCTTCTGTGGTGTGAAAAGAAGCTTATTATTGAGGTCTATCCAATGCCAAGGACTGCAGAAACCGATGATGTAAGGAATGGGGTTTTGTAGAAAAAAAATATGCTTCCTTTTTCAGCTCATATTTCAGCCTCACCTAATTCACTTTTCTTAATAATGGACATAATATTAAGCGTGTTCTTAAGAATAATTAGACTGACAAGGTCAGTCTTACTTAAAGCCTATGTAACATATTTAGAGCAATCTTCCCTTTGAATCATGTAAGGTTTATTATCGTCAACTAATATCATAGACAAACTGATTGGTTCAGGCAAAGGTCAGATTTGTTGTCAGATAAAGATCTAAATCAAGATCCAAACACACCCACACACATAATTAGCTTTTCAAATGAGTTATTCTACCATTTT